>NW_010512117.1:0-3277 GCF_000687285.1 Phaethon lepturus
GACCGCCACGTTTCTGTCACGGTCCCTACAGACCCCTGCAGGATCACGGTCCCGCCCGCCGGCGCCTCTGCAGTTCTGTTTCGTACCACGGGAGGTCCCCAAGTCTCAGCAGATGGGACGGCGGGGGACACCAGGCTCTGCTCCCGGGTACAGGGCTGTTCCAGGGAGCTCACAGCTGAGTCCGATGGCCTTGTCCAGCCTTTGGGGCTCCCCAGCTTGCAGGGCAGCCAGGCGTGGGCAGGAGACAGCTGCAGAGCAAGGGGAGTCACGGGCTGCCAGGCCCAGGGAGCAGCTTGTGGGGAGATGAAACAAACTGCAGGTGAAAAAAGGCAACTGAACTGGGAATGTCTGGAAAGCTGGATCTTGGGGAAATGAGCCACGCTGGGGTTTTCTGTGCAGGGAGCACAAGTTGTCGGGGTTCGTGCCAGCTCCTCTGGGAGGGTTCCTGAATGACGCACGTGCAGCAGCAGGGAGTGATGGAGCCACCTCCTTCACCAGCCCAGCGACCCCCCGAGGTATAAGGGACCCCCTGTGCTCCCCTACGTGTAATCACCCTCCAGCTGCTGGCAAGGAGACTCCTCCAAATGGCTTAAACCCCCGCAGCCCTGTGCTGGCACCCTGCTGCCCCATGTCCACCCTGCCACGGCCCTCGGCCACCCACCAGGCGGTCCTGCCCTCCAAGCTGCCCCCCACGCTCTGCTACAGCTGCTGCCAACCCATCCATGTGTCCCATAACTCCTTCTACCTTCTCTTGCAGAGAGGTTTTTCCTTCTAAGAGATGGCAGATTTTAATCTTGGATTGTCTCTTTTCTTACCTGCTGGCTCCAGCAGCTTAGCGTGCAGGAAAACCTCCCTCCCTGGGGAAATGCGCTTGCGGCGTATGCTGCCAGCAGAGCCCAAAGCCACCGTCGTAACACCCAAAGGTGCGGATATTCACACTCTTCACAGCTGGGATCCTGCTGGGACCTGTCATCGGAAACGGGGGACAATGCATAGAGGTGTCTCCAGCTATGGGACTCCTGCAGGGTTGCATATTTTGGGGAGGAAGCAGTCAAGCTTCATGACCCATTCTTCCTCTAAAGAAAAACTCTGCAAGACCCTCCTGTTTTGGTGACATTAAAAAAAAGTCACTGCATTCAGGGTACCTCTGACTCTTGGAAACTCTCATTAATGTCATTACAATTACTCAAATTGTAATGAACTCAAATCTTTGTAAGAACGTGGGGAGAGCACCAGGGATGGGAGAGGAAAGAAAAGCAAGGTGGTCCTGTGGGCACCTGATACATGAGGAGAGCTGCCATGCAGAGGGAGGGTATAGAATCTATACCCAGGAGAGTATAGAATCGTAGAACTATAGAATCTTTGGGTTGGAAGGGACCTTTAAGGTCATCTAGTCCAACCCCCCTGCAATAAGCAGGGGCATCTTCAACTAGAGCAAGTTGCTCAGAGCCCCGTCCAACCTGCGCTGGGCTGTTTCCAGGGATGGGGCATCTACCACCTCTCTGGGCAACTTGGGCCAGGGTTTCACCACCCTCAGTGTGAAAAATTTCTTTTTATATATCTAGTCTATATCTAGTCTAAATATATATAGTCTAAATCTACCCTCTTTTAGTTTAAAACCATTACCCCTTGTCCTATGGCTACAGGCCCTGCTAAAAAGTCTGTCCCCATCATTCTTATAGGCCCCCTTTAAGTATTGGAAGGCTGCAGTAAGGTCTCCCCAGAGCCTTCTCTTCTCGGGGGTGAGAAGAGAAGGTATGGGTGGTGTGAGCACGGATATCTCTGTATCCCACCATCGAGCAGCTCCCGGCTGCCTGCGATTCTCCGGCTGGTGGGTTTGGAGGCAGCGCCGGGGCTGGAGCCATTCCCCAGCATGATGCGCGAGGCTTTGGTTGCCATAACAACTGGAGTCAGGCTTCAAAAATAGTAACTTATTTTTCATTCAATTTGCCTTTTGCCCTCTGAGACAGATCTATTTTGGGATCGATGGTTCACTTCAGGTGTCCCTTGCCAGCACCCCCAGCTGCGGGCTGGGGGGCTTCAGGGCTGGGGGTTATTTTGTTAAATGTGGTTTATTGCCATTTTTTCTCCCTCCCCTATTAAGGCCCAGAGAAAAGGTAAAGCAGGGCACAGGCACCATGAAATAGCCTTTGCCAAAGCCTTGTCATCTGGAAGCGGGGGAAACTTGAAAAAAATCTTGCCAGCTAAGTGGCAGAGCGTGGGAGAGGTTTTCAGAGATGATCTCTCTCTGCATCTCAGCTTGGACCTGCTGCTCTCAGCCGGGGCTTGGCTGTCCCAGATATGCTGGGAAGGTCCTACCAAAGATGGGGCTTCTTTTGTTCCCCCCACACCTCCTGGGTCCCATTGTCACCAGCCTGGTTCCATCCGTGATGGGAAGCACGCAGGAAGCCTGGCCCTGCTGTGGCTCTGGGCGTCGGGGAACCGGGGTGCTTCCTGTGTGTGTTGAGCATGCTCCACAATGCAGCATGCACCTGGAGCATCACCCCTTTTGCATCCCCTGGGGGGATGAGCTGCTTTTGGAAGGGGTTGCAGAGGGTGTCAGGATTAATTCATGCCTTGAATTAAGGGACCCCTTTATTTTTGTCCATTTTGACTTTTGGAAGATGTGTGTGTGTGATTTCCCATGGAAATGGCCATATGAGCATAACCTTTTGTGTCAGGATGTCCTCAGCTGTTTCACCCTCCTCCCACCAACATTATTACAGCATCAGCAAGGAGAGGGTGCACTGGGGAGACCAGGGCTCTCCTCCTCCAGTGGCCGCTGGCCTTATGTCACCTTTCTTGTCCCTCAGCTGCTGGCCTGAAGGTGCCTGCAGCCTCTCGCACAGGCTGGGCATGGATGATGTCCATTTGCCCGCAGACAAGCCCCCCTCACACTTTACAGCCCCTCTCTGAGCTGCCCAACCTCGGACGTACAGCAGGACCTCACCTCCTGCGAGAGCCTCCCTGGGTGATGTAGAGGATGGAGGGGTGAGGCTCAGGGTGGAGATGGAATGAGGATCCTGGGGTGTCCAGTCCTTGCCTTGCTGTCATGTGGCTTTGTCCCCCGTCTCTGGAGTAGGGGGGGGATGGTGGGATGCTGGTGGGAGTCGTGTCCCCACCCATGGGCACCCCACAGTGACGGAGCTGGGGTAGAGCCGCCCACCCTTGCCGGGGCCTCTGGAAAATAATGGGGAAAAAAAAATCATTAAAATCAAATAAATAAAAGCAAAACCAAACAAAGCAACACCCTGGGGACGCCGGAGCGGGCTGGCCC
>NW_010512118.1:0-245 GCF_000687285.1 Phaethon lepturus
TTCCAAGGATAGACTGGGGCAATGTCCCTCATCGTTTAGGATTTATTCTGACCATCTCTAATCCTCTGCCTTGATTGCTGAGACTCCCAATCTCATTAGCTGGGCTACGCTGGGTCGTTATTTACATTGGGGGGCTGTTTAAAATTGATATTAATCCCACCTCTATAATCTGCCATTTATTGATTTTTATTTTTAACCTCTCCTTTCATTACGATGAGCCGAGGCAGCTCCCTGCTTGTGGGGGC
>NW_010512118.1:406-3036 GCF_000687285.1 Phaethon lepturus
CCCTGCGGCACCAACCCGCTGCTCTCCTTAAAACCCGTTATTATAATTTTTCTTAATTATCACAGAAAGAAGCAGCTTCCGCTCGCCGCATCCGGGGACGTCCGCGCCCACAATTGCCTGATGAGGAAGGAGCCATTAGCACCCCGTCAAAACAGCTTCTCAAAACCCAGCTTTGACAAAATTGTCACAGGAGAGGCAGGGGGAGCGAGGGAGCCCGGCACGGTTCCTTAAAACCCGTTATTATAATTTTTCTTAATTATCACAGAAAGAAGCAGCTTCCGCTCGCCGCATCCGGGGACGTCCGCGCCCACAATTGCCTGATGAGGAAGGAGCCATTAGCACCCCGTCAAAACAGCTTCTCAAAACCCAGCTTTGACAAAATTGTCACAGGAGAGGCAGGGGGAGCGAGGGAGCCCGGCACGGTTGTACATCATTTTGACAGCTCGCATTAAGGCAACTTCAGGCACCTCTGGGAAATTACCTCCCCGTTAAACAGAGCTCGCAGCAAGCGCGGCGCCGGGGAGCCGAGCTCGGCAGCCCAGTCCCCCAGGCAAAAGGGTTTGGCCTTGCTGGGGCAAACCGGGGCAGGAGGATGCTCCTCGGGGTGCCTGATGCACACGTTTGTGCATCGAAGGCGATGTGCCCCGTGCCTCAGTTTCCCCAAGCACAAAGTCCTCTCGGCTGCCAGGGCAAACGCAGCAGCAAGAGCCACTAACGTTGCTGCAGTCTGGATGCTCGGAGGGGGCTTTCCCCCAGCCCCGAGCTCCCTCCTCTTAATTCACAGGAACAAGTCACCTCTCTGCAGCAGCCCAGCGTTAATGGCTGTTCACCCACCTCCTCTCCAGACCCTTGGCAAAAAACGAAATGCCAACAACTTTGGGAACAGCCCGTGTTTAGCTTGGCAGGACAGCTATTGTTCCTATATCGCAAACGCAAGGCGAGTTTTTCGCACGAGGTAGGAGGAAGCTTGATGGACCAAACCCAGGGAGTTAAGTGCCAGCGTTGCACCGGCTCCATCAAGTGCCTCGAGATGCTCATGGGGAGAAAACCAACGCAGAGGCAGAGGTCCAAGGGAGGGGTGTGGGGACGGGGCGGGCAGCTCGGCGGCCTTGTTGTATTTTTAGCTCCTGGTTTTAAGAGACAACTGTTTAATAAGGAGATTGTTTTAATTGGAACTCAAGTCACTAAGGAAAACACAAGCAAGGGGAGTAAATATATAAAAATAGTCATGTTTCTAAAGGTTCTGTGGTACCTGCCTAATTAAATTGAGTGTTTTAATTACAAATCAAAGTTAGTGCCATTTAAAAAAAAAAAAAACACAGGCAGTTGCCTTGATCTGAAGAGCAGCTGACACGGACTTGGAAAAACAAGCTGGGACCCACTTGTTTGCAATGGCACCAAAGCAGACCCAGCGAGACCCTGGGATGGGCCACAAGCACAGCAGGAACCGGGAGAGTTGGGCACATGTTCGCATGGAGAGGCAACGCGGAAAAGCAGCTCCGTGAAAAGCATCTGAGGAGCTGAAGTGCAGAAGCGATGCCAACCTCCCCCCGTAACGGCCGGTACTGAGGAAGCCAGGAGGAGATGCACTGGATGGATATTCATGGCAGCTCCTGGTTAGCCTGGTGGGATGGCTTTCCATCAGGCGGCAACACTGCCTGTGCCAGCGCTGAAGTAGGGCCGGTGGAATATGGTAATTCCCAAAATATTGGGTGAAGACCTGCTTCATTCCCCCATCAGCCCCTCTTGTTGGACAGATGAGGAGCCAACTGAGACCGGGGGGTTTGGGGTCAAACCCCACCTGCAGCTCCCGGGGGTCCCTCACATGTTGTTCCTACCAGAGAAACCCATTGCTGGAGGTCCTGACTGTCCCCTGGACTCAAAGCAGGTCAGCAGGAGGTCTCTATCCCCAGTCCAGGGGTGAAGGAAGCTGGTGGTACCCATAAGATGTTCCTCAAAGCCGGACACTCATGGACCTGGGGCAGAGCTAACCAGCAGTCAGTAAAATACTAGAGAACTATAGACATCAGGACATGTGCATCAAGATGCCAACCATCTGGGCCCATCTGATGAGCACAAAGCCCCTTTTCTGTGCTCTTCCAGACATCTCGGTTCCCGCACTGCTGGTGTTGGGCATCACCTCTCCGGGCACCGGGTCCCCAGGGCTGGACCCTTTTTGGGGCTAGAGACACCCAAGGGCTTTTCAGCCTTCCTGCCCCCGTACCTGAGTGATGCACAGCCGTCACCGGCGGCTGTGCGACCGACAGCTCCCTGCCTAGCGCTTTGAAACGTTTCCCCAGCAATTACCTCCACAAAAAGTTATTAAGAAACGTCTTTGTCTGGAAGGGATTAGAATGGCACTCATTAAAAAAAAAATTGGCATGAAGATCTATGTATATTGCAAAACAAAATGTGTTGCTTTTTAATATGTTTTTATAACCCAAACAAATTTGTTTCTCACACTCCCAGGCTGGAAAAAGGAGCCGGCCGACAGTTTAGGATTGCAGTTTGCAGTCAGCTCCGCCAAAGAATCTGTTGCAAAGCTGTCGCAGCAAATAAATGCCGTTTCCCTGCTGCGCTGCAGCTCCGCCGGTGCTCTGCTCCCCGCGCCGTGGCTTGCACGGTGGCCG
>NW_010512119.1:0-2315 GCF_000687285.1 Phaethon lepturus
CCCGCGTCGACTCCTTCCAGGGCCTGGCTGAATTCCGCAGCCTGCCCTTCTCAAGGACAGCTTTTAAGGCCGGGAGGGACAGATCCTACGGTGAGGCACATGCCATGCCCTGGAGCCCTTCCTCTCCAGCGGGACCGCAGCAAAATTGCTCTTAGTCCTTCAGCCTTGGGACCAGCGCGTGACGTCTGTTCGGGGCAGACAGACCTGCGGCCTGGGAACGGCAGATCCTCAGCTCTGCGGTCCAGAGTTCCCCCACCCACCCTTTCCTGGGATGAGGTGAACAAGGATCATTGTCCCAGTGACGGAGGTGGACAAGAGGCATCGTCTGTGGTTCCTTACACGGGATCCCACCCCGCCCCGTTTACTGTGGGGCTGGCCAAGATTTTGGCATGGTCTCCCACAGCATCCTGGCATCCAAGTCAGGACACCACAGTCCAGATGGGTGGCTTTGCAAAGCAGTGGGAGGGTGGCTGGATAGCGGGGCTCCAGGGAGGTTAGGGGTTGGTCGTGCTCTACCTGGAGGCCAGATACAAGGGGCAGCACCTCCCCTTACAAAGGGAAAGCGGTCTTCCCTGGCACCTCTCCTAATAGCCCCAGTGATGACCTGAGGAGGGGACAAAATGCACCCTCAGGTTTGCAGGTGACAGCAAACATGCAGTCGATACACTTGAGGGCAGGGCTGCCACCGAGCAAGGGCTGCGTGGGCTGGTGGAAGAGGCCACCAGGGATCTGAGGCAATCCAGTGATCCTTGAGGAGCAGTGCACCATGGCAGCGAGCACGGTGACAGTGGACCAGGCTGTACGGTCATGCAGTTGGGCCACCTCTGGGACAAGAAACGTGGTGCTAAACCGGCGTAAGCCCAGCAGACTCCCAGGAGGCTGGATGAGACCTCCAGGGTCCCTTCCAGCCTGGGCTCTCCTGGGATTTTGTGCCTCCTCAATCCTCTTCCCAAACCTGCTGCAGGTTTGCTCTGTGGCTGCAGACTTTTATTCCCATGACAGGTCTCAATCTCCATGATCACCACTACGTTACTTTTCCATCCCATGAAGGGGACGCCCCTGAAAACAAACATCTACATCTTTTTAAAAAATAAAAATGACAAAACAAAACATTTCCCAGGACCTCTGCTCAGGAGTGTCACAGGGGAAGAACAATTCTTTTTGCGATCAAGAAACTTAACTTCAAAAGCATCCAAACTGCAGCTCTCCGCAGGGCACCTTTCTGCAGGGTATTAATAAGAAATAATTGTTTTAAGTGCAGAAAAGTATATTCCCTTGCAAAACCCCTGCATCATTTCTCCTTAATGAATAATGAGAGACGCTTTTGTATTGCTTCCCACCCATAGACTTTAAAGTGATTGTTAAGCAATAATAAATAGGACCTTAAAGAAAATCAGGTTTTGATGAAAACTTAATTCTGGACTAATATGAGAAGCACCTGCTTTTGTGGAAGTTTGCAGATGTTACTGGGGCTTTTGTGGGTGGAGAATGTTGGTAAAGAAGTTGAATGCCCCAAGACTGGAAAAATACTGCTAAATTACTCTGAAACACTATTGCATAGTTCCGTAGAAATTATAAATTGCTGCCCCTTGATCCTCCTTCTGGAAGGAAACCAAGAGACTACCTTCCCCAGGAGATGCACTTTTGATATCCTGAATGCAGGACCGCCGTGATTCACGGTCTCCCCTCACCCTGAAGGGATGATTTATCAGGGGAAGCGAAACCCAAGGAGGAGAGAGGGAGGGAGCACAACCTCCTGTGACTAGGTTGATATATACCTAGGCTAGGGTATTTGCTTTTTGGGGAAAAGCTGATGTATTCAACTGGGAAGCTGATGAGGTTTTCCCTTCAACCCCTCTTTGGGAAGCCCACTCTGCAGGTGAAAAACTGAAGCTTGGAAGAGATAATGTGAGTTGCCCAAGAAAAATTAAGCTGAAGAATAGTTAATTCTTCACATTTAGGTTGGTAGGTACCCAGAGATCTTCCCTCTAGCCCACAGTCAGTCAGGTCTTGGTGATGGCAAGAGAGTTCACCTTTCACCTAAGGGGTCTCCTACTACTGAACAACCCAACCTTCAGAGGTATCTTCCGAGCACCTCAGCACTCCCACCAGCCTCAGCAGGAGCAATCATTTTGCTGTGTGGTTTTGCATAACTGAGCACTTAAACGCCAGCATAGTGATGTCGGGATCACAGAAGGGTTTGGGCTGGAAGGAACCTTTGGAGGCCATCTCATCCAACCCCCCTGCCACGAGCAGGGACACTTTCAACTGGATCAGGTTGCTGAGAGCCCCGTTCAACCTGACCTGGGATGTTT
>NW_010512120.1:0-909 GCF_000687285.1 Phaethon lepturus
TGGTTGGCTCCAGCAGCCTCCCCCAGCTCTGGCCACACGCTAGTGCAGGTTTAACCCATTAGTGGAGTCTCCGCTCATTAACGGCATCATTAGTGGTTGCAGGCAGCGTGTGCTTCCTCAGAAGGTGACCCCAACGCAACCTGGGCTGGTCTATGAGTGTCCTGCAGGCAACAGTGGATGTGGCGTGGGAAACGGTGCGGTGCCCTTCGGCAGCTCTGCTGTCATCTGGGGATGCATCTTCCTCCTCCTCTTTGTCCAGCTTCGTTCGTGGTGCTATAAAACACGGCAGTATTTAGAGGTGTTAAGAGCATGTTCTTATTTACAGTAATTGTACATGTCAACTTTCTTCTCCAAATCTTCTTGGTCCTGCCATCACACCTTTGTCACCACCAGGCTCGCAGCTGCACCCAGGGTGAAGGGATAAATCGTGAGTGGACGCTTTTTGTCTGAAGTGATCATCACAACGGGATGTTTTCGCCCCGATCTCCCTGAGGTCAAGCAGTAGCCTGAATGCATCCCTGTACAGCGGACTGAGTTGAGGATTGTGTCTAGTCATGGAATCCTACCATTTGACTTGTAACCGGGATCCATTTGTCCTATTAAGACAGAAAATCCCCGGAGCCAGCTGCCCACATAAAAACTAGGCCAGGAAAGCTTGGTCCACGCTGGTCGCCGGTTACAGTGTGCTAATGCCCTGACGGTACCTGCTGCTCCGCGGCTCGGTGCTGTTTTCTCTTCTTCCCAGAGCCCCTTCTCTCTCAGCAGAAGATGCGCTCTCGGGTCCCGGCTTTGTGCAATAAGAGGATGTGAAGCCTTATTAAAAGCCCCTGCCTTCTTCTCTAACGCAGCTAGCATTGTCTTGGAAAACCAAACTGAGGAATTAGCAAAACCAAAACTACTGAAAGAGCC
>NW_010512121.1:0-5133 GCF_000687285.1 Phaethon lepturus
AAAAATATATAAAAAAATAAATAGATATATATATAACACTCGGGAATGTTTTGGTCTACCCATCCAACCTCGTTATTGTAATATAATGAGATATATTGCTATATATCAATGTATAACATTAGATAATATATATATTATGTATATGTATATTTACATATAATGTTTTATGCTCAGTGCCTTTTTTTCCTCTAATCGGGAGATACATACTACCTTTTCCTTCTTAGAAATCAGGCATGTTCTCAGATCTATTCTTTTTGATAAAAAGCGTATCTGTTCCTCCTGTCTACCCTACCCTCCTCTGACAGATGCAGGGGAACCATTTTTATTTAACAGTTCGAGTCACAGAATTGTCATCGTCCTGCTCCGTATGTTGTTAACAAAAAGAGATAATACCTTTAGGACATAAAGGTTGCTTCATAATCCGTCTCCTTCATGTACGTGAGCTATATCATAGTTATCAGGTACGTAAAGAAATAATGCTGCAATTAAGGAAAATTAAAAAAAAAATAGCAATAGACAAAACAGAAACTCCCAAGTCTTTATTTTCACATCCTTACTTGCTCACGTCACTTGCAAAATGCGTCAGTATTGGAAAAATGATGTGAAAAGGCTGAAGGTAAAGCAAACTGGCCGATAAGTGAAAACTCACTCATAAAATTACTACTGTTTTAAAATACTCTTCATGAGCATTCCCCAAAGCTGTCTTGAAATAGTAATTTTTGACCTATTAATCGAAGCACTGACACTGACTACTTCATTAAAGCATCCAAGAGTGAGTGTTCGGGTGCTGCTTATATTTTTTATATCACAGCACAAAAGTCTTTTAGCTACTTTTTGCTATTCAGTTTGTAGCCGTTTGCTAAAGGTCACGTGAGAAATCTCTTATCCATAAAAACATTCTTTTTTTTAACATATAAACGCTGATGTAACGCTAACCTAGTATCCGGGGGATTAACTCAAATGCATACATCTTTCTCTTAGGGGAAAAAAAAGAAAAAAATAACCTTACTATGGCCAAATTCATCTGCCTTGGGAACAGATCGGTCCCCAACAGTGAAAGACTGCGACGTTAAGATCTTTATTAAATTCTCTTGAGTTTTTTGTTGGTTTTGAATAGAAACACAGAGCTTTAAAATAAATGAAAACTGGGACAACACAACTTCTCTGCTAAATTCAAGTCTAAATTGATGTCACATCCGTCATTAACGGCTGAAAGAGAGGTTACACAAACTCCTGACAAATTTAACTACAGTGGTACAAGTGTTTTTTCTCTAACAAGCTTAGCAGATTAAAATGCAGCCATTAAAGTCTGATTGACCAGCCTGTTATAAAGACTTGTGACCCTGTACCCTACACAGGCGTAAGACTCAAACCTACTAAAGAAGGTTTTTCCGTATTAGGGGGAAAACACAAAAACGTGAAGTATTAGATTCACATTTTCCATCCTCTCTCCTCAACTAAAGGAATTACTCTTTAAAAGCCTGGGGGTTTTTTGTGGATTCCCTACTTAGGATTCCATCGCTCCCCTTTCATCCTTCAGCAAAATTAAATTATTGTTTATGGCATTATAGCAGTTCACATGGCAGAGCGCAAGCGTCACAAACTGCATGCGGCTACAGAAAACCTACGCCTGCTTACTCAGCTGTTCTGCGCGCCTGCCTCACTATTACTCTTAATTCTTTCTCTACTTAAACCTATGCGGCGTCTGAATTGCTGTAGCTACTCGTAGCACGCACGGTCACCAGAACAAATCGGCAAACCCACGACGTTCACCGCTGTGGGTCGAGCGACACCGATGCCACTTATTTCTTCTAGAGAAGAAGTTTCTTAAACGTCTTCAAAAGCACCAGCGGAGGGGTCTGGCTCTGTTTGTGCCAGGTGGGTTGAATAAACTGTATCAATTAAAAAAAAAATATTGCTAATGACTGCATAGTCATTAGCATTAGTCAATATTAGCAACATAGTCAAAGCATTAAACCTTTAAAATACAGAAAAGGTCTTGGAACAGTTGGGTTTACCCACACAAAAATGGGATTTATACCATCGTGTCACACCTGTAGGACAACTAAAGGCTTTTAAACAGCAATAAAAGAACAACTGCCCGTTGTCTCACCCGACGGAAGGGTCAGCAGCTGGATCAGCGGTCAGAAGGTGACCATCAGCCTCTCGACAGCCTGCTCCAGACGCTCCACCGCGTCCCGCGGCTCTGCCTTCCGCGGGAACCGCGCCGTCAACACGCGGGAATCACACCAGCTTCGACCTTGAAAGGTCCCTTCCAACCCAAAGCTTCCCTGACTCAGCACCAAGGAGACAACGCTGGTCTAAGACGACGTTACAGCCCGGGCAGTTGCCGCCCCATCGTGAAGAAGGAACTACGTGAGGTTACAGAGTACATCTAAAAAAGCCAGATATGCAGTTTGAGAGGCGGAAGAAGCGACGCGGTGATCTTCCCAGACACGAACACGTCTTTCAAATGACAAGTCAGCCGGCAAAGGGAAAGAAAAAGAGATTTATGAGAAATTAATGTGGAAGGGCAGGGGAAGATCCCCCTCTGTACTCACCTACAGTAGCAGGAGACGGAACAAAAAACCACACACCCAAAAAAAGCAGAAAGTTCCTCTCTTCTTTTGCTACCAACTGTGGAGGCAGATGGAAAGGTAAATAAGGGGGTCCCCACCACCACCACCAAAGCACAGGCATGGTTTTACAAATTGCAAAATGCAAACCAAAATTATTTCCCAACTAATCTATTACTGGAATCGCTTTGCTGTCAAATAAACGCTCTCGGCAGTTTCAATCATGAACAGTTTTTGTTAAAACAAACTATTCATTTCAAAGTCATTAACGGGTAAAAAAGGCAAAAGTCAAGATCAGGTTGTACCAAGAGCAGAAGGGAATTCACGTATCTTCGACCTGACCTAAAATGATCACAACTGGCCTTTCCCTTTGACAAACTTTACCTCTCTTTTCAGGTTATTCACCTCTGCCATTCGGTTCTTTAATACTTCTCTCTCCCCCCACCAAGCACGCAGATCTTCCTCTTGAAAAGCTACAAACAAAAAAGCAAAACAAGCAGAACTGAACAGCAGAATTTATGGAGCCACGTCTGCAGCAACAGCCACCCGCCAAGCCGGCTAGCTCAGGAAAAGCAAAGCTAAAACGCCTTCGCAGGCCACCAGGAATCCAGCGTAATTCTGATGTCAGAGCCTTTCCTTCCGTTTCGCAGGGTACTTAGCTCTCAGTAATCTACAAGATTTTACTCCAAAAATTAAGCTTATTTCTTTAATAATACAGGCAGAAAAGAAACATTTTTTTCCTCCGATTTACTTTTACCTCATGTATCTGATCGGGTCCTTCCAGCCTAAGAAGATGCACAATTACTCAAGCAACGCTCGTATCCGCTCAGTTCAGTTGTGAAGACTTTAGTTCTGAAGATATTTCTTTTTTCTTTTGCAAAGTTTAAAAATCAAGCATATCTAAAAATCCTTTCTTCTCCTAATCGCTCAAATGCATTTTCCCAGTTTTTGTGGAGGGGGAGGTGGAGACTTTACTATTTTGTTATTTCACTTCCCCACCGAAACTGCCAGAGAAAAGAACATTTTAATTTCCTCCCGTGAAAAACAGAAAAACACACGCTTCTAACACACATTCAAAGACTTCTTTATTAGACCAGAAAAAACCAAAGCCGAAACCAGCAGCACAACAGATTCCTCTTCTTTTCAGATGAGACTGAATACTAATAAGAAATGATAAAAAACCCCAAAACCACGAACGACGAGACCCAAACCACCACTCGTTTCCCTGTCCGCGTGCCCCCAACACCTCAAGCCGAGCAGCCAACGCCGAGACGAGCCGTCGCGGCGACCAACCGCCGCGCCAGCGGTCGCGCCCGGCAAGGACATCCACACCCCAAAAAATGAGGGTTTTAGTGACAACCTGCGCTAGCCCAGAGGTACGCGCTGACGGCACCTTCCGGCGCGGATCCGGCCGGCGAGCGACGTGGAGGTACAAGCTTCACGTTAAGGCGCTCCAAGCCGTGACAACAGCGCAGGAGTCCCGGCCAGCAGAGCTACAGCACCTTCGGGTGACAAGCCCTTGGCGGCAAGGTCACCGATGGTCACCGCTCCCTGTTGGTCAACCACCACCAACACAAGAGGAAGCCGCTCCTGCAGCTGGGAAAAATACGCCAGGACTGAGCAATTGGTGGCGTAAAGGACGTCGCAGGCTGAAAACAACTTTTTCGGTAACTTTCGAAAACACCCTCAAAACCACCGCTCTCGAGGACCTACAAATGAAAACTATAATCGCACCAAGAACGCTTTTGGAATCGCGCGCTCTTTTCCAGCCTAGGGCCGCCGGGCCGCGCGAACCGAAGAGCTGCGGCCAAGCCGCGACCCTGCAGCCCGTACTGCCGGCCACCAAGCTGCACCCCAAGCCCCCCAAAACCCCAGAGCAAGGCTTCAGCAGCGAGCAGCAGTTCCCCCGACCACAAAGAGGGCGCAGGCCGTAGGATGAAAATCCCTTCGAACCCAAAGACTGTGCTACGCGAGGGTCTGCGCACAAGCAGACCATCTCCAGGCCCCCAGGTAAACATCTGAACGTACATCTGAAGGTAAACGTTGAACGTACCCTCAGCCAGCTTGCTGATGGTGCAAAGCGGGGAGGAGCGGCTGATAGCCCGGGAGGCCGTGCTGCCCTTCAACGGGAGCTGGACAGACTGGAGACTGGGGCGGAGGGGAACCGCATGGAATTTAACAAGGACAAGCATGGAGCTCTGCACCTGGGGAGGAACAACCCCATGCACCAGTAGAGGTTGGGGGTTGACCTGCTGGAAAGCAGCTCCATGGAGAAGGACCTTGGGGTCCTGGTAGACCATAAGTTCTCCATGGGACAGCGACGTGCCCTGGTGTCCGAGAGGGCCAATGGTATCCTGGGGTGCATCAAGAAGAGTGGGACCAGCAGGTCGAGAGAGGTTATCCTCCCCCTCTACCCTGCACTGGTGAGGCCTCATCTGGAGCCCTGTGTCCCGTTCTGGGCTCCTCAGTTCAAGAGAGACAGGGAACTTCTGGAGAGAGTCCAACGGAGGGCTACAAGGATGATTAAGGGACTGGAACATCTCTTGTACAAGGAAAG
>NW_010512121.1:5384-7845 GCF_000687285.1 Phaethon lepturus
GACAGAGCACTGGAACAGGCTGCCCAGAGAGGTTGTGGAGTCTCCTTCTCTGGAGACCTTCAAAACCCAACTGGACGCATTCCTGTGCAGCCTGCCCTGGGTGACCCTGCCTTGGCAGGGGGGTTGGACCAGGTGGTCTTCAGAGGTCCCTTCCAGCCCCTACCATTCTGTGATTCTGTGACCTGCCCAATATCAGAAGGCAACCTTATAACTCAAGGAGAAACTGTGAAATGCTTTTTCCGTGGCCGGTCTCATCTGAATTAAGGCCAACGCTCCCCAGCGATTGCAAGACCTCAAAGCATACCCTGCGATTCCGCAAATCGGAAGCATCCTCGCACAAACACGGAGCGGCGGAACAGACCTGAAAAAAACCGCAAGCGAAATGGCAAGTCATAAACACAGATTTACTAAATTAATGGATGCAAAGAAGCAAACACATATTTTGGACATGCAAGACATTCTTCAGTCATCTTCATACCACAGATTCCTCCTCACTGGATACTGTCAGATGTTACAAAAACGGTTTAAAAGGCACAAGGAGATGAGTTTTATACCTGCCCCATTCAACTCCCCAGCACATGGACATTCAGAAGCATAAAAGAAGTTAAGACTTCAGATTTTCACGGTAAAATCTGAGCTGACCGGCGCAGCTTGTATCACTCAAACTTCTACTTGTTGGCAGGAAAGTACAACAAAATTCCTTTTCCTTCGAAGGCTGGGCGATGCCGGAGGGGCACGCCTTCATGGCAAACGTTTGTGCTTCATCTTCGGTCGGCTAAAAGGGAGCACGTGTCCAGAGGCAAACACGCAGCAGGACCCAGCAGAAAGCACCTCGGGAGAGAGGACACACTTACTCCCTTTCACAGCACTGAAGAAAGTCACTACGAAGCCACAGCTAACGTGACTATATCCTCGTAACGCACCACAAATGTATGAGCCGTACACAATTCACACATTTGAGTCGGTCTGGACTGCGAGGTGCTCAGGACCTAAGACCTCGTACGTTGCCTCCACCAAGCTTCTTCGGCTCGAAATAGCCAAATAAATCACAGGGTTGAAGTAGAAGTGGTTTTAATTTAAACCGACATTTTCTTACAGGAGATAAACTCTTTGCCGTTTTTTAACTGTACAGTGTGGTTTCACCAACAAAAGGATTTATTTTATACTACTCCTACAGAAACCACACTGATTTTTACTTCCGCTGTCCTCTCTCTCGGCACACATTTCATCTGCCAACTGCGCGACGAAGTGCGTCCTCAGTTCCACCACTCAGTCTGGCAACACTATTTCATGGCTGCTTGAAACAGGGGAAAAAAAAAAAAAGCAACCCCATGATTTAGAAATAATAAGGCAACTGAGAATGGTATTTGTCCTACCGACTGCCCCACTACCTCCCTAGCGATTCACAAGAAAAGACACAGCTTGAATTTCAGACCGTAGACTTAGTTTGCAAACATGGCACTTAAGGAAAAAAAGGTGCTCTAGATTTTAATCGCAACCGAGTTTCCTAACGTCGTAATTGGGGTAAGAAACAGCGCATCTAAACGCACAGAGACTTTACAAACTAAGTTTTCAGAGCGGAATCGCCCTTCAGAGGACTTGGAACAAAAAGACCGCTCTTACGCCGACGCAGAATTCAACCGCCGCCATTCCCAACGCACGTGGGCTTCGGCGTGGAGAATCACCACATTTAGTCTTTTCCACCTAAAGTAGTAACTGAGAAGAAAGCCAGAAAAGCCTAGTTTTTGTGACTCTGATGCTTTTATTCCTCCCTCTGACCTTAAGGAGCACCACGGTGTGACAGACGTCTCGGGTCGGCCTGTATGCGTGACGTGGCGGTGTCACCGCCGTGCTAAACCAGCGTTACTCTTGCACATATTCCCCAAACCGAGAGAACGCCCTCCTGAAGATCCTCAAGAAGAACAGAATTAGCTGCAAAACAGCACCTTTCCTCATTTCAGGGTATTTCTAAAGAGCCTTTTATACGTCTATACACTTCAACAGCCTCAAAACAGCAAGGAAGGAAGAGTGAAAGTCATCGTAGAAAGATAATTTTTAACATGCAAGTGGGACTAACGGGGCTTTATGCGGAAGACATGAACACAACAAGTCACTGGAAGAAGCGTGGTTTTAAGATAAAATGCAGGAAACCGGGGCAAGGAACTGCACGTTATAGGACAACGACAGAAGATGCTGCGTTTTCATCACCCAAGACATGTTCCATTTCAGGACCAGTAATTAAAAAAAAAAAGCCATGTGGATTGTTGTCCCCGTTATCCAAACCACTCAGCGAAACAGGGAGGTACGCTTGGGAAATTACAACTGTGCAGGTTCCAAACACCTTTTGATTAACCCCGTTTGCCTGTTAATCGTGCATAGGAAACGCTGGGGCAAAGCGATTTTTAAAAGTGCAACAAGAATGAAGTGAGCGAGTGTGGAAATCGGGAACTTTTTAGGGAAA
>NW_010512121.1:7876-13010 GCF_000687285.1 Phaethon lepturus
CAGTTATTAAGGAAGAGAAATACTTCCACTAATTATCATCCAGGCAAAATATTTCTGTTCAACAGGCATTTATCTTCCTATGTGATAAAAACGGGTCTACTCAAAGCCAGAACGTTATTTCCCAGCGTTAACGTTAGGGCCTTCGACAGCATGACCGACTAGTCATTTGTCAAACCGACCCCCACGACGATAAAAGAAACTTTCTGAAGACAAGACACGCTTCGTCGCCTGGTTTCCTTTCACCACTCAGACCAGAGTAACTCCTCGAGACGCGCGTCAGAACGGCACACGTGCGGAGAAGCAGCGTCCCCGCGCGCCAGAGCTCGTTCCTTAGTTATCAGATGGAAAATATTCCTCAAGTTCACCAAGAACAGCAACTCAGAATGAACCTGGAGCTGCAATCAATTCGCTGGGCTGAACAGCAACTGAATCCGGCTTTTTTAACTCAATTTGGAACGGGAAATCTGCCTGGTTAAGGCTCCCCGCGCAGAGACCAGCTGCGTTCGCACGGATCCCGCGCGCCCTTCGTAAGAGCACGCGAACACTCATTAATTTTACTCCCCTTCTACCCGCTGCTGTCGCGGCGTCACGCGTCTCCCAAAGACACGCTGCCGCACTCCAGGACCCGAGCGAGATCTTAACGCGTCCCATTTCGTCCGCTGATCCCCCTCCTCGTACTTCTAAACACCAGAAGCGGGACCGCCAATGTGCATGCTGACGTCATGACTACGTCGGAAGAAAAATCAAGATGTTTTGTAACATTTTTTTTTTTCAAATTCCCTTAATTCCATACCGTCAAGTAACGCTAGATGCAACCTGAAATAATAAATATCTCCCTCGATGCAGCCTAGCCTTGGCTGAAGGAATTTCCCGTCCCTGGGAATCACATAGCAAAATAATTCAGGATTACCGCAGGCATTGTCACTACCCACAAAAACGTCTGGAGTTAGGCTCCCAAGTCCCCCTCCTCTCCACAAGCAGCTTTAAACCTAATTATGTCGTGCCAGCATGCGTCCCTAAGCCCTCACGCCGCGAGAAGCGGATTCCTAAGGAAAAGTCCCCAACGACGGACCCAGGCGAGAGGCAAAGGGCCGCGTCACGCAGCGTGCACGGGACTGCGACACAAACCCAGAAACTATTTCTGGGCATAAATAAAATTGCTCAGGTATTACCACCCCAGCGACAGAAAATCCCGTTAAGGCGCAAAAATATGGAATGACAGATGGAAGGGAAAAAAGAATATTCTCATGTGAAATGCAGCCAAAAATTTAAAGACGCGGAAGGGGAAACGCAAACAGAAAACCTCTGCGAGTTTCTACTTTTTGCGGCTGCGTATTTGGCTACAGCAATGACATCGGAAAACTTTGGACTCTTCTCTTACCCGCAAAATATTATCACCATACGGGTCCTCCGTATTCGCCTTTCTACAGCGTGTCCTGTAACAGCCGCAAACGTCCCAGAAGCGGCGGAAAACGGTTCTTGGCAGAGACATAACGACATATTCCGGGAGGGAAGAGCGAGGCCGGGAGGCGGCGGGGGGAAGCGTGGGGCTGGAGGCTTCCACCAGCTCCTCCCCACGGGCGGTGGATATCGCCTGTCGTCGCAACCGCATCTGAAGTATTTACTTGCATCGTTCACCAGCCAGAAGCCATCAGGCCACCACCATCACAAAAATACCGGTTAACGAAGGCATACTTATGTCATTTAAAAAAAAAAAAAAAGGTTCGTTAGCAGCGCTTTGGTGAGAGGTAACTAAATGCCACCGGGATTTTTGGCGGCTCAACAGTTCACCCAACAAAGTTGAGATGACGGTACTGAGGTATAGTAAAAAGAAAAAAAAACAAAACAAAAACCAACCACAAGAACCTTTCATCGCAAAACTCCTGTTCTCGTTACAGAACCCTCCAGCGGATTCTGAAAGAGGAATTCTCGGCCTCGCAGACTCGTCCTGTTCGCACGTCAGTTCTCTCCTACCAACGCGCGCACAAGGGGATGAAAAACTTGCACCTGGAAGAAAAACGTCCTGAAATTTTAGAGCTGGCCCAACCAACGTGCCGACACTGGAAGCGTTTCGCCATTATTGAAGAAGGCAGAAAAGGCCTTTAAAAAAGCACATTTTAGTGCGAGGCAGATACAAGGTAAGTGCAATCAGGAGAAGTTGCCAGGACATAAGAAACTGGAACGTACGCGGAAGCCACCTTATTCGCGTTCTCACAAGAAAAACCTGCCCATCCACAACGCGCTACAAACCCCGCAATCTAACGCCGATTATTATTATTATTATTGAGCTCTTCTATGCACGCAAAAAGAATTGCTACGGTTTTTGGTAGCTACTATCACTTCATTTAAAATATTTAAACAATGTTTTGAGGAACATTTGCTCTGGAATGCGGTTCTTCGATATCAGTTTACGCTGCCTGAAATGGGAAACAAAGTGCCTCCGAAGCGAAAACATGCGCTTTCTAAGAACCGCGCTGCGTATTTTTTTACTGATTAAGAAAATACTTTAACTGAACTCCCAAGTAAATCTTAAGACATAGCACCAGCCTTTCAAGATTAAAAGCAGCCACCGGTCAACCAGCCAGCATCAACACGTAGTAGCTGACACGGTAACAAAACCGTGCGAATAAAAAATACATTACAACAACGGCAGGAATTCACAAACAGCTCTTGAGAGATTATAAGCGTTAGCGAGCATGTGCTGGCCAGCTGCACCACCATCACTCCTCAAGCTCCTTTTCATCCTCCCCGTCTTTTCTTTTGCAAAAGTCCGGCCGGTCACCAAATCATCCCGAGTCTGTGGAAGAGCTTTGATGGCCAGGACAGGTAGCGAGAGGGTTAAATACGCAACAAATATTTACACGGATGCTTCTAAACCAATATTGCTTAATTCAAATTACTTCAATGTCTGGAGCACAAGGAAAGCAACTTTTGCGTGCTAAAAAAAATCAGCTTCGGTGCTCAGCGCTAGCCACGTTCCTCGTGCCCCCGCGCTCCGCCATGACCGTCGGCTTACGGAAACCACGCGCCTTGCCAAACCGCGCGCTCCCGCTCCTCGGAACACCTTTCCCTCGGGCTGGCGACAGAAGAGCCCCGTCTTCCCAGGCGGGGGCAGAGGACAAAGCGGACGCACATGGCTCGCGAGCGAACTGCGAAGGAAGTCGGTTAGTGTATTAACATTACCTTAAATCGGCCCCCAGGCTTGCGGGTTTGACCGGGCAGCCGTGAAAACGCCGGCAGGTTTTGCCATTTTGCACGCTCTGGGGAGGACACTGGAGTGCTCAGTCCTACGTAAAAGCTTCGCAAAGAAGTTCTACCAAGCCCTTCCCAAACATACGGAAAAAATATTTTTATCTGGTTATTAACATTAATGACGCTTTAAAAAAGGGAAAACATTGGCAAAGCGATCGAAAGAGGGAAACACGGCAATTATCATAGGCCAGTTACAGCGTTGTTACTGTAAGCCAAGTCATTCAACGGACAGAGGATTTGCTGAAACACCTCCCAGTCTTAAATTGTGCCCACTTCCCCAGAGAGAAGATTCTGGCAACTGAATTCATAAATTAAAAAAAAAAAGTCATATCAGCAACTTTTACATTTAACTTAAACCATGATCTCTTAAGTAATCCAGTTAGGCTTCCATTAGTATTCACTATCCAAATGCTTAAACACAGACAAAAAAATCCTTCTTGAAGCTCACAAAGAGGAGAAATACGATGATTAACGGCATCGCTGCTGACAACTACCACCTCCCCAACAGCACAACCTGCAAACGCGGCCAAAAGCCTCGAAGTTGACGTTCATACCCAAGTCATATTCTGGTACCGTTCCATTTTTTCCAAAAAAGTATGAAGACCCCAACGGCACCGCTGACTGGACGGGTGCCACCGTACGAGAGCTTACCCGCATCACCGCCGTATTTCGGGAAAACAGGT
Organism: Phaethon lepturus; assembly: GCF_000687285.1. Lineage (NCBI taxonomy): Eukaryota > Metazoa > Chordata > Aves > Phaethontiformes > Phaethontidae > Phaethon > Phaethon lepturus. The sequence goes on from NW_010512121.1 coordinate 11,812, forward strand.
CCCTGGCAGGCTCCAACCACCCTGGGTAACCGAAGTCGGGTACCAACCACATCAACTTACCGCCAACGGGTTCTAAAACGCGGGACGCCAGCTACCAGCGGACCGGGAGGAGGCTGCCTGGCCTTCAGGAAAGGCTGGAAGGGCGTTTATACTCCTTGGGAATAATCGACATGGATAGGTGGTCTACGCCAGGAGACTAAACACGCTACGAAGTCATTACTTTCCTCAGACAGTCACTGACGAGAGGTGGTTAACCACAGCACGCGGCTACCCTGTGAAGCTGGGAAATCTCCGCTCTGGTTCCGCCAGCGCTCTCAACCTACCAATTTTCCATTTGCCAATACAATACATCCAAAATTTAGGAGGAAAACGACCACGTTGCGGCATCTCCCCTCTCGTTTAAATGCCGTGGACCATCACTGAGATGGAGTAAAGGAGGGAGGGAAAGAAATATTTATTCATGCTTCTGAAAAGCTGTTTGATTGGAAAGCTCATCTCCCAGCTCGGGGTTATCTACGAAGCAGATCCTGCGGAGCCAGAATCATGGCAGGCTTCTCCCAAGTCCTCAGAAAAAGAAACTTATTTTCATCCTGCACTCTATATATTAAAGTCCACTTCTCTTCGACTCCAGCTTTTGCTTCCTCTCTTTTCCCCCTCCCAGAGCACAGCGTACTTGAATTATTGGAGCTAATTCGTTAACGCAAAGGAATTTGGCATCTATTTGTCAGGACCTCTTAGGCAGATTAGGACTCGCTTGCCATCAAAAAGCAAAGAGAAACGCCAACGCGGATCCCACGCGGCCCGAAACCAAGAGATGCCCCAGAACCTGAAAACGCCTCTACCGAAACGGTGGTCAGGAGGATAAATTCCACTCAACGGTGGCTGCTGCCGTTCAGGAACGTCGGCGGGTGCGACCCCGACGCCTTTCGGGAGGAAACCCGCGCGGATTTTGCAGAGTTTTTGACAGCTTCGTCGACCCAACGTGAACGGGCGCCGCTCGGGCCCGGGGCGCCTGCGGCCCGCGAGCTTTTGCTTCAACGGCAGCAAACTAACACAGTATTTAACCCACTTCCTCAAGACGGGCGAGCGCGAGGCCACGGGGCAGACGTCAGCGGGGAGCGTCGTATGACCTCACACCGGCGCAGGACGACGGACCCCATTTCTGCCGGTTTTTTTTAAGCAGAGAGGGAGCGTCGAGC
>NW_010512122.1:0-276 GCF_000687285.1 Phaethon lepturus
GGCTCTCCCTGCGCGGGGCGAGAGGAGCCTTACCAAAGGCGGGTGCTCTTCGCTTGCTGCTTGCGTTGAGTCGCTTCAGCAGCGGGATTGTCGGGAGTATCGACCTCTTCTGCCCAAGGCCCCATCCGGGGATGATAACCGCATCTTTGAGGGGTCTGAAGTCACGCCCACGCGTGTTGAGGATTCGGAACCCCACGTTGACGGAAGCCAGCACCGAAGTGGGTTCGCAGCAGTGGCAGGGGCGCAGTGGGGGGTCGGGTGGGCCATCGCGGCCTC
>NW_010512122.1:307-2310 GCF_000687285.1 Phaethon lepturus
TGGCACCATGGTGCCCAAGAGCGAGCGCAGCACCTGAGTCCAAAGCTGATTTGTACGGCACCGGGACGGAAGGAGGAAAGATGGCCCCCTGCTCCAAAAGAGGATGAAGGCTCATGGATGGCTGCAGGCAAACGTAATGGTGTGAACAAGTCGTTCTGCAGGAGGGCAAGGGTCGCACACACAGCAGCTCGTGCGTTCTTAGGGCTTTTAGGGCCTTGCTCTGCAAGAGCAGAGTAAGAGAGTCTTTATGCCTGGACACATTTAGAGTGTCAATGGAGATTTTATATGTACAGGTAGTTTGCTGGCACGAATCCACCTACAGAGAAATTTAAACGAAAGTGTATTTTTTTGGTTAAGTTTTTCAGTATTTTTGCCTTCAGGTGTGTCTGTGCACTTTTAAATGTGCTTATCCTCAGAGTGTTTAGTAAGGGGTGCTCCAGATGAGTCTTTACAGATAAATTGAATGTGCCCTGAAATAATTCTAGGTCCCAGCCCTGCCACTTGCTGTATGCAATGTAGGAATAACACATTATATTTTGAACAAGATGCTATGAATAATGTCAAACACTGGAACTGGTCAGGAGAAATAAAGCTGGAGTTGCAAAAGCCAAGGTTGGAATGACTGGTAGGTGCTGCGTGTTGTAAGTACAGCATTAATTCTCTATTTTTGGTAGAGGCAAAACACCAATGCAAGTGAACAGGAGGTACAAATGACGTGAAACGCAACACTGTAATGCTCAGACAAACTTTTTTAACACAAACTGTCAGTATCTCATTCTGTCACAAGTTACAAAATTCCGATTTTCCTCCTGTGCTTCCAGTAGGCACTCATCTTCATTGACCTCGGTGGCCGAAAGGATAACAAAACAGTCTCCAGACATCTGAGTTTGACATTGAATGCCCTAACTTATAACAATAATCGATGATATCCTGTGAAAGTATATCTACGTGTAATTTGTGAAATGTATTGCCAAAATTGAACACCACAGGATATTGCACAAAGTTCCAGAGGGAGCATGAGGATGAATAATGGCGTAGTCATCCTTCCCTGGTAAAGACTGCTTATGAAAGCATGAAAAGGGATTGCAGTATGAGCAGAACATTTGGGGAACACTCTGCAGTACAAATCATCATTTTGTCCAAGTTAGAGATGAGAAAAGAGTACATACCATGAGGGTTTAGTATTAAATAAGTTCCCACTGTTATGCACAAATGCATGTAGAGGAAAAAAGTAATTAGAGAACGTGTTAGTGGCAAGACTAAAACTACTTTGAGATAGATGATGATAGCACAGCAGTTTATGCTGTGGAAAGCAGTAGATTCAAGGTTGGCTTGATCGAAACTCACTGAAGACAATGGAAGTTTTAAGTGACTTGGCAGGAAAGGTCTCTTATCCAGTCACGTACGTGACCTGCAACTCCTCAAGCTCACGCTTCGCTTGCCTTCCACACATATCCTCACCCTGCGCCTGCACCAGTGCAGCCAGCTCTGCTAGCTCAAAGCTGGCAGCTTGAGTGAGAGGAGCAGGGTGCGTAAATTTACTTGCGTAAATCAAGTATTTGGATTACATTTATCACACAACTGAAGACAAACGCAATGTCTGAGTATTACCAGGAGTACAATAACTAGCGCTTACTTGGCAAAGCCAAACGCATAAATATTTTCGCTATGAAATCCAGATTATGCTTTAGTCTTTAAATCTTCTGCAGATAATTAAAACAGCTACTCATGAAAACAGACTTCCTTAAGCTCAAGCAGTATTGCTGACTGAAGTTTTAATTGGAAATTAGCTTTTAAGCATGGCCGTGCAAGGAATGCCTTTTTATGCACAGTCTTAGGTGATGCAGAAGCCTGCTGTACATCTTGACTGTGTTTTCTTGAGCGCAATGAGTAGCCCACAAGCTGGACTTCCCCATTACTTTCTTGATCGTTAGCGGCTCCCCAACTCTACCTTGCTGTAGCAAGTTTGGGTTTCCCGGGCGGCGGCAGCAGCAGCACCGCGG
>NW_010512123.1:0-1089 GCF_000687285.1 Phaethon lepturus
GCAGGGGGTCGGCGCGTGCCTTGCGGCTCAGAAGTCTGGGATTGCTGATGGCCGTGCGCCGTCGTCGCGTTGGATTTGGTGGCAAGAGACCTACATCAGCCTGTTAGTCTGCGTGGTTATTACTAGAGGTTATGTCTCTCCCTGGAGTGGTTTGCTTGGACCGAGCGACGCCAAGGGAAGGACCTACTGCCAAGCTGGTACAAGGGAATCTAATATTGGGGTCCGCAGTCTGGGGGGGATGTGCGTCGGAGGGGGAGCGAGGCGCTGGCGGCCGTGGCCCCTGCGAAGGAGGGACGGTCGATTGCCCTCCGTTTTAGGGACAGCATTGCTGGGGGCCCAGTCCTCCGGGGTGAGGAAGGTGAGGACGAGCTGTCCCTGCGAGCCCAGCACATGTGAGACTCGGAAGAACGATCGTTGAAATACGGAGAGGAAAGGCGAGATGGTGCCCCAGCTCCACAGGTTGCCCAAACAGCCAGCTTTATGGCTAGGGAGGGAGAAGATGGAAGAAACTAAAAAACCACTTTGGGGCTGGGATGTTGCTGAGAGAAAGGGCCCTGGGGGGTGTGGGGCCCTGTGGGTGACGCGCTGGGTGTCAGCGCTGGGCGGACGTCGGACGTTCCTGCTTCGCAGCCCGCTCCTGCCAGCGGGGGGAAAAACTCTTCCAGGCAGTTACAGGTGACCTGAGCAAGGAAAGCATCCTGCATTTAGGACTTACTTTAATCTTTTAGCCCGGTGCCCGTACGGGCAGTGGTGGTGTCTAGAGGAGTCATCCTGCATGGGCTGCCTAGCTCAGCTCCCCCGGAATTGCTGGGCAATTCGGGTGAGAAGCGAGGCATGGATTTTCAGTGGTGTGCATGAGAAATTGCTGGAAAAAGGGAGGTGGTGACGTTCCAGAAACGTGCTCTGCTGGGATCCAAAGGTGTCTGGGCAATGGGGGAAGTGCCAAGGCAAACCTGAGCTGGGGCAAAAGGCGGTGGCCTCTGTTATGTGTGTGATCAGGGCGTCTGAGGGGCCTTTTGGCCTTGAAACTACTGGTCTCGGGGTCACCCAAGGGTTTCTGCCAGCTGGGCTCAAGCCTTCTTCTGCTGG
>NW_010512124.1:0-248 GCF_000687285.1 Phaethon lepturus
CGTCCTCATGGTCTACGGCTTGGATCAGTCCAAGATGAACTGCGACCGTGTTTTCAACATCTTCTGCCTCTACGGAAACGTGGAGAAGGTAAAGGGGGCGGGGGCTTCCCCGGGGAGTACATACTGGGCACGGGGACGATCTCCGAGGGGGTCTCCATTCTGCCACTTCCCCTTCCAGGTGAAGTTCATGAAGAGCAAGCCGGGGGCAGCCATGGTGGAGATGGCGGACGGCTACGCCGTGGACCGGG
>NW_010512124.1:500-834 GCF_000687285.1 Phaethon lepturus
CCCCGCAACAACCGCTTCTCCACCCCCGAGCAGGCGGCCAAGAACAGGATCCAGCACCCCAGCAACGTCCTCCACTTCTTCAACGCTCCCCTGGAGGTGACCGAGGACAACTTCTACGAGGTACGGGGGCCGCAGCCGCCCTTTGCGCCCGCTCCCTTCTTCCTTTTCCTCTTCCTTGCCCGTCCTTCTCTTCCCCTCGCTGCTTGCTTTGCTGCCTTTTTGCTTCCTCCTTCTCCATCAGCCCCTGACACCCCCCTCCCTTTTTTCTGTCCCCTCCCCAGATTTGTGACGAGCTGGGCGTGAAGCGACCCTCCTCGGTTAAGGTCTTCTTGGG
>NW_010512125.1:0-15070 GCF_000687285.1 Phaethon lepturus
CTCTTCTTATGGCACATGGGGACTGTCTGCTTCTGCATCTTTAAGATGTCCTTCTTGAAGACTGTCCAACCTTCCTGGACCCCTTTGTCCTTCAGGACTGTCTCCCAAGGGACTCTCTCAACCAGTGACTCGAACCGGCCAAAGTCTGTCCTCTGGAAGTCCATGGTAGCAGTTTTGCTGACCCCTCTCCTTACTCCACTCAGAATTGAGTGAATTCAAACTGAAGAATCCCATATTGAAAACCACTTCTTAATTTTTTTTAAAAGAAAAGTTATTTACATGACTGACGAGTCCACTCTGAAAGGAGCCATCCTAGCTCCCCTACAAGACTTTTGAAATTACTCTGACAGATGCAGAGAGTGATTAAATACTGTTACATCAGCAATTGAAAAATACTAAATAAAACAATGGTATCTTTTATGTCAATTTATCACTATATGGAAAGCTTGTAACTGTTACAATTATTGTATGAAATAGAACACGGAATCTCCAAGAAATGCATGAAGCACAGTAACAGTATAAATGTAGCATAACATGGGAAAAAAAACCCCTCCAAACCCATACACCCAACACCTTCTCACTAAATTTAATACAAATGCCTTTATTTGGAATCTCAGCAGTAAGAATGTACAGTCATCTTTATCTAATTAAGATGACTTTATGGCTTCATCTGGCTGGTAAAGAAACCCAAGGGGCAAGCACAAGCACCAGTTCACTGCATATCCATGGTGCTTAACCACTGTTAAGACTCTGGTACTGCTTTGATCTATGGCACCTGGTGTAGGCCAGGGTTTGGGGGACAGTGAGAACAGGGTGCCCCACCTAAGTTGTGGTGTGGATTAAACTGCTCTAGATCTGGCTCCTTCCAGATTCCATGTAATCCCTACAAATGCCCAGCAGATTCAGCCCCTGGGACTCCCCCATGCACCTTCCATGATGCACCCTGGGCCATGCACTGCTCATCACCACAGATGTGTGGGGCAAAGACTACACAAGGTACAGCAACCCAGCTGCACCACAAGGTCCCTGCTCCATCAGCACAGACACAGCCAACCTTAATTCTCTGGAGGCTTTTCATGTTTTGCCAGGAAAAAAAAGAAAATCTGCAAACAGTACTAATTAGAGACTTGTGCGTTTACAAGGGCATAGTAGTGTCCTTCCTTTGCCAGTAACTGGCTATGGGTGCCCTGTTCAACCACCCTGCCATTCTGGATCACTGCAATGATGTCTGCAGTCTGTACGGTCGTCAGGCGGTGAGCAATGATGATGCAGGTTCGACCTTGCCGGGCATTATCGAGAGCTTTCTGGACGATCTGCACACAGATGTCATGAAAATGCTATTAGCACCTGGAAAGCCTTCACTTGTCAATGGAACCACATTTGATTTCTTACTCTTTGTTATCACCTGAATATATCTGCCATAGATATACAAGTCAGTGCATACACGAGGCAACCTTACTTAACATTTCTCACTGAGGTCAGTGAGATTGATCAAATGAACATTGAGAAGTGGGTTCTGGGGCATCCAGTTTGGGTCAGAAGACAAATTCAGTATTTACCATTAAATACAACTGATAGGAAGACAGCTGAAGGATATCAGCTCCCCATGATGTTTTCTACTTAAAGTTTTGGGGTTTTCAACTTGTTTGTTTAGTAGATATGCACAGCTTCCTAGTGTCCTTCAATTCACAGCTTGCAGCTGGAAAAGTCACCATGAGAGACTGTTGGTTCACAGCTGAGCATTTGCAGCATGTTTGCATTGATTTTACTCTACAGAAAGCAACTAGCCATAGTACATTTGTAATCTTTACTCACCTTTTCACTTTCTGTGTCAAGAGCAGAGGTAGCTTCATCCAGAAGCAGAATGGCAGGATTACGAACCAGAGCACGAGCAATTGCTATTCTTTGTTTTTGACCTCCAGAAAGTTGTGTTCCTTTCTCACCCACCCGGGTATTATATTTCTGGATGTTAAAAATTAAAAGAGAAGGCCTGTGAGTACTCTTAGAGAAGGGAGATTAGAAAAGTAAAGTTTTAAGTGTGGCTATAAAAGTGATTAGGTATTTCCATCTTGAAAGAAAAAAATAGTGCAATTGTTTTTAAGAAGGCTAAGGTTTTATAAACACCTCTAATATAAACACTTATCTATGCAGCCACACATATTTACACCTGGTCTGAAAATTTACTTCCCCAAAGACAGGAATAAGACCTGAACGGTACCATCAGTGATACAGTGGTAAGGTTTTCACAGACATCTGGCCATGGGCGTATGGTCATGAAAGTAACTAGAGGTTTTATGTTTACTGACTTATACATGAAGAACTTGATCCTGTGTGTCTTGTGAATAAAGAGCCCTAAATGTCATTAGTAGTAATGAAGATGAAATATTTTTCAGCATCATTACATCATTTTCAAGTTACACAGAACTACAGTGAAAACAAACTATCAAAGCATTTTTTCTTGTTAGAACCAAATTCTTGGCAAGCATGAAGGTCAAATGCCATGTCATTCACTTTTGATTTATTGCCCCTTTGTATTTGTTAAGAAACACTCCCTATGCAGACCCATCAAATTAGAAATAGAGCATTTAGTTTTACTGGATTGTTTTAGAAAAAAAATTGTCTCAAAAAGTTAAAAAAGTTTCAGCTGTCAAAGAAAAAAAAATCAGCGAGGACCTGTTTGTACATAGAACATCCTCTTATTTTTTCCTCATGTTCTGTTTTGTCTACCATTATATTAATTGGAGCATTCACTTTTCTGAACAGACTAACGAGGTTTTTAAGCTTGAAACACGCTGACATTTTTAAACATAAGTTCTATATTTTTTCCTATTAAGGGAAACAAAAATGTTTATTTTTAGTTTGATCTATGTAAGTGAGCATTGCCTAGATTTCTCCATGTCACTCAAAATATCTAATCTCACTGTGAAGATAAGATCACCATCTCTTACCTCTGGCAGTTTTTCAATGAAGGTATGAATATTTGCTGCTTTAGCTGCTTCTTCAATTTCCTCCTGACTAACCACCCTACTGTTGTCTCCATATCGAATATTTTCAGCAATGCTGCAGTCAAACAAAATGGGCTCCTGGGACACCAGGCCCAGCTGGGACCTCAGCCATTGTAAATGCAAAGATTTGGTATCAAATCCATCTGCTAACTAGAAAAAGCGACAGAAAAATGATGCCACGTTGACTACAGAGCTCATCCACAGATACACACTGTAGACAGGAAACACGAATTGTGAGATGAGGCCTGTTACGTGTTAGATTCCCAGATGAAATCAAGTAAATTTTGCATGCAAAATAGAAAAGTGCCAGCAGTATAGGTGAAATATTTCCTTTCATTAGCTTTTCATTTTGTGTGTGTTGGGAAAGCCTGTCTCTAAGAAGCTGAACACAACAGTAAATATTCTCAACTGCAGGCCTTCAACTCAATCTTAAAACCTCCAAGGAGGTTTCTTTGGACTTTCTATACCCATTAATGGGGACTGCATCAAAAAGCCCATCACAACACTCCAACAGTGACACAGTAGCATCCCTGTGGGTTTACATTTTTATTATTTGAAGCATGTAATTATGTCCCCAATGTGTGAATTCATATTGGCAAGACAACTTATACACTGACACGAACGTTATGCCCCTGTGTGACTAGGCTGTGAGCAGATATGGGGAGGCAACACAGTCTGACCCTGTTATTCTCTTCCCCAGTGAGACCTGTCCCCTGAGCCAGCACACCATGCCAACATGGGTGCCAGTGCTAGTACGTGTGGCTAATGTATGGGGGCAGGCAATAAGAGGGGTCTTGAGGTTATCTAGCACTCCACTGGAGCCACCGCCTCAGCAACCTACGCTTCTTAAAATGGCATCTCTCCAGAGATACTGCCAACATCACTAAAGCCTCTGAGACCTTGGAAGATAGAGTTCTGCAGATTTAATTGCTATTAATAGCCACAAAAGTCTATTTTTACCACTTGTCCTTCCACAGGGTCATAAAATCTCTCCAAGAGCTGAATGGATGTGCTTTTGCCACAGCCGCTGCTTCCTACTAATGCCAGAGTCTGTCCTTTGTTAACCTTCACGTTGAGTCCTTGCAAAACTTGAACTTCTGGCCTTGTTGGATATACAAAATGGATGTTTCTGAACTCAATGTTGCCTTCAAAATTGCTCTGAAAAGTAATAGGAGTTCACAGGCTCATATTAACATTTATTAGCTTTAATTACAATAACACTTGTAAGACTTGGTTATTTAAATAAGAGAATATTCAAAGAAGTTTGAGAGCGTGTTTTTGAAACTGCTTTTGAAGTTCTTTTCAACTACGTATTGGATTAAGTGTAGTATCATTATTTACGGGATTATTTGCAGATGTAAGTCACTAGATCCTTCTAGAGAAAGTTTTCTGTATCTCTTCTATCTATTTTTCACTTACGCTTTGAAAAGAATGTCTTTAGACAAATAAACAACATTAATACTTTTAGTTTCTGACAAACGTAATTGAGGCACTTCTACTCTTGATGTAGTCTATAACATTTGCTTACCTGATCTCACATTGCAGGTAGCACAGTTTGAATGAATGTAACACAAGGTCAAGATCAGCTATTAAGATAGCAGAGCTAAATTCTTTGGTGGGCAATTTACAGGCATGTAGGACAAGCTGTGTTTTGGAATCATAGAACAGTCTGGGTTGGAAGGGACCTTTAAAGGTCATCTTGTCCAACCCCCCTGCAAGGATCAAGGACATCTTCAACTAGATCAGGTTGCTCAGAGCCCCATCCAACCTGACCTTGAATGTTTCCAGGGATGGGGCATCTACCACCTCTCTGGGCAACCTGTGCCAGTGCTTCACCACCCTCATTGTCAAAATGTCTTCCTTATGTCTAGTCTAAATCTATCCTCTTTCAGTTTAAAACCACTACCCCTTGTCCTATTGCTACAGGCCCTGCTAAAAAGCCTGTCCCCATCTTTCTTGTAAAACCCCTCTAAGTACTGAAAGGACTTAAACAGCGATGATAATTGTTAATTAGCCATTCTGGCCAGGGCAGTTTCTAAGCACAAGTGGAAGAAAGGAGGCACACATCAAGACCCATTGCGTGGGGTAGGAGCCAGCTGTACATACATACTAGCAGCACTGCAGTGCTCTCACAGAAGCTGATGATCTAATTGACAGGGCTCAAAGCTTTGCTGAAGTCACAAGGCATCATTGGTATTTGAGTCCAGTCTATACTAGAAATATTTTCATTTAACTTTATGTTACTGGGGACCTTCTGCTGGAGGGGCCTGGTTCAAGAAGGTACATAAGGCATGTTCATAACTCTAAAGGCTGAAAATCCTGTGTATAAACTTAAAGTTATAGAAACTGGATTATTGTTTCCTGAGTAGGGGCTACCACCTAAATCCTACATGGGAAGCTCATTTTAAACTTTGATGTGCAAACGTAATCCTTCCAGATGATGTAAATTGAATGTATTTCATGGAGAAATTTGACAAGTGCTGAGGTCAGTTACCTTAATGACAATTTTGGTTTAGAGGTGATTTTTTTGAGAGTTTTTTTTTTTTTAGCATGTTTTGATTTTTTCTTTTTTCTATTTCCCCCTACCTTTAGAGCAAAACAGATTATTCATTAAGTTAGTTTTGACTTCACAAGAACACATTTTTACTTGTAAGATTTTCCACAGTTGTAAGAAGATGGATTTTGGCAAAACTGCTCTGTCTCGGACGGGGCTACTCTCTTATCTACAAAAACAGCAGGAAAATTCACTTGTATTTTATTTCTCTTGTAAACTATTACAAAGGCAATGCAACTGTGAGTGGAACTGCCATTGTCAGTATTTTCCTGAAGCCATTTAAGATGTGGGTCAGTAGAATGAAAAGTAATTTTTTTTAGCTCATTCAGAGCAAAACTACATTTAAGGGTATACACTTCTGACTGAAAAAAAATATGACCCATTAAAAATAAGGAGGCAATACCACTATTTTATATAACAACCTAAAAAAAAAAAAGAAACTATGAATACCATTTTAGACAATAAAGCATTAGTGATTTAGTTTATTTCAAGGTTTTTTTCTGAAAAAAGCCTTACCAATTTTTCACCTTCTTCACGATAACTGTCAGTTAGAGGTTTTCTGTCTAGAAGTTGAAAGATTCTTTGAGCCGCCATTCTAGCTTTACCATAATCTGGTGCCAGGGAAGCAGACTGACCAACATTCATAGCCGCAAATATGACGGAAGAGAAGACTCTAAAAACAAAAGACAAAATATCATTCATTTCAGGTAGAACAAACCCTTAGAATAAAGTTTTTTAGCATCTTTAGATTATGACATTTCTGGAACTCCTCACCCCAAAAAATGTCATCCAGTATTATGAAGTTCTATTTATTCTTGTAACTACTTTATAGATGAGCAGCAGTGCCACGTCACTTCTCTATGCAATGCCCTCTGCCTGGAAGGGATGTCAAAGAAAGACTTCTCCAGCGCAGGTGCACTAAGCATAGCCACATTCTTGCTGCTTCACTGCCCAAATATGCACCTTTCCCCAAAACAGCCCTTCTGCCCAAACTGCACTCCCAACCAGACTGAATTCCTGATCTCTACACCCCATTACCTCTATAATTACATTAAATAATTTGCATGCATTGAAATCACTATCACTTTTTTTTTTTTAATTTTATAAAGTATACTCACATAAATACATTTTCAAAGTTGCTCAGACAATGGGCAATGAGCCAGGCCCCAAATCTGAAGACTGCGGCATTAATAAAGTAGTTTGCACACTGAGCTACTCCGTAGGTGAAGCCGTAGAAGGGGGCTTTTGTCAGAGAATCTCTGATAAAGGAAGAGACTTTCCATAAATAACTTGTAAAACTGACACAGCAGACACTAGCAGGGGATGGCCAGATTTCTGGGTTAAAGCTTTTAGGCAATACAGCTCACCCTTTGAAAACACAAAAAAGCTCAGAATATGTGCACACTCACAAACAGCCCCTGCCAGACACTAGAAGCATCCTGCATCCTGACATTGAACTGCCCTTAGGACAGAAAGTTAGAGCAATGAAATCCTTCATCCTCGGTTACTCTATCCTTTGCTTTTCTATAGCAGGGCAGGTCATTAGAGCAGCTAAAAAAAAAAAAAAAAAATTTAATAACTACCATATATGACCCATTTTATTAAAAAAACATGCAGGCTCCAGCCCCGGCTAAGAGCTGCCTGCAGGCTTCCGCCAGGTCTTCCCATCCGAGCAGAGACCTCTCATCCCGATTCGGAGCAGGGACGTATGGCTGGGTGTCCCCGCAGGGATTTAGACTAAGCCTTTCTTTCTCAATCCGTCCTTCTGGGGAAGTTTCATTTTGTGTAGCTAATTGAATGCACACTGAATCAGAGTCTGGAGGACCCTCTGTCCTCATTGTTTAGGATGCTCTCTGAGGAAATGGAAATCTCCTTTCTAGTCAGAGCTGTAAATCAGAGACCTTTGACAGTCCAGGTGAGCATCCTACCCATATCTGGGGTATTACCAGTTCACCAGAAACTGAATTTTAACACTGTTTTGGCTGAGGACAGATTATACATAATTTTCAATTCCTTCTTTTACATTAGTTACCTTGAAGGAGGAAACAAACAAATTAGATTTTGGGCTATTTTGTTTAAATAAAACGGAGCTAGAAAAACCTGGCATCCTTGATGATTTGAATGCGTTTCAGTACAGACAAGTCAGTGGGACGTAGTGGGTCAAACAAGGGAAAAAGACAAAGTTCATTTCAAGGTTTCAGGGTCATATGAGGGGAATAAAACTGGTTTTTGTTATAAAGGGTGTGGTATGGGAGTTAACTGTTGGTTCCCGAGTTAACTAGTATCAACCCAATATGCTTTCACGGAGTGAAAGTGTCCTATATTCTAGGCATACACAAGCAAACACAATGTTCTGTAACACATATGCAGAGAATGCAGTTTATGAAATGTTTGCATAACGAAAAGGCAAATCTTTCAAACGTCTTTTCACTCTGCATTTGAGAATGTATATTAAAATACATAAAGTGAACAAATTTCAAGACTCTGTAAATGACTGTTGATATCCTTCCCAATCTTTTGGGTATTGGATAGTTTCCAAAAAATGTATTTAGAATAAATCTAAAAGACTAAAATGTACCAAGAAAGAATTATTAAAGGAAAAAATCCTACCTATATGGACCATTCAAACTTGTAACGTATCTTTCATAAAATGTTTCTTCCCTGGTCAGTGAAGCTACAGTTCTTATGTTTTCAACTGATTCCGTTGAAATCTAAATTGGAAAATAAAACCAATAAGAGCAATCGCTTACAACTGCAGTCTACAACATATCTCCTAAACATTCGACCTCTTCTCTAACGTTTATTATTTTAGATCAGAACGTGCTTGCTTAAGAGAAGACATCGAGGTCTATTACCAGGTGAAGGAAAACCCAGAGCAATGAGATTATTTCACCCCAAGGTCACAAGACAAGGAGGGGCTGAAGCCAACAGCGTATTTGAGTTCAGAACCTTGGGCCAGCACACAGGAAGCGTCAGAAGCCCCTGCCCTAACCTGTGGGTTGTGATGCCGACAAATTAAACTCTATTTCATAAAATAGGAACAAACCCCAGTAGTCTGGGCACATCTTGCACTTTTGCATGGACTAATTCTGTCTCCTGGAAGAATATTGTCAGGCAAATGAAGGCAGTACCCTGAAACTCTTAAGCACATTAATGGCTTGCATTTTATGATGGAATAAAAAAGCAGCAATGTCAGGGCTTGGTGGCTCAGCCCTGCAACGCTTCTGGCCACAGCACAGAGCAGAGCTGCGCTGCTCGCCCCAGGCGTACTACTACTACTGCTTGCACAAGGCATTCCAGTGTTGGGGCTGCTGCTGTTACAGAGGTCCCTACCCAGAAATCTGCCATGGAGGCTTTCAAACGCATTTTTATAGCCTAATTTACAGATGTTTTGTGTTATCTCTGTTTTGCCTTTCTTGGGGATATATAAACATTCCCTTCATCTCCCACCCTGTCCTCTCTTCTCCTCTCACCCCCTTCATTTATCTTGGATAATCAAGTCAGCTGTAATATAGCTACAGTATTGTCCTTAAAAGTGATCTCACACCATAAGCCTGTACTTAAAATTGGAGAACTTACTCTTCCAGCCTCTTCCAAAGCTTTTTGATCTTTTGCGGCATGACCAGACACAGAGCTAACTCTCGCAGCATTTGTAGCAATAACGAAAGGAATGCAGGCCAGGATAAGCAAAGTTAACTGCCAGCCGTATACAAAAGCAACAACGATGGCAGTCAGAAGGGTAAAGACAGTCATAGTCATCAGTCCCAGTCGGCTTCCAGTTGCCTAAGAAAACCCCAGAAACCCCCAAATATTGGTCATTAGATTTTCTTTTTGTCACTTATTTCACCACTTGAAATCGCTATACTGTCAAGGCCAGCAGTTCACCTGGAAAATGAAACCATGTGTGGTCACATGCATGGACGTTATGCACCTACACGTGTAACTCTTCCTGGACGTTCCTCTTACCTGCCAACATTTGGGCCTCTAAGCAAGGCTAAAGGAGTCTAAAGAGTTGGTCATGATGTTTGTTTAATGAAATATATATCTGGGACTTCCTGCACTACCTGAGGCACAGAAGACTGTAGCCACTGTCACAACAGGGCAGGTTGCTGTTGGGTGCCCAGCATTAGGCAAGAGGGGTTTATTCGAACGACAGCCATCTATCAACATGTCCCACTAACGGTGGTGGGAACTACTCATCCTCAGGTTCTCACACTGCTGCACCTGGGGTTGGGCTTTTAGAAGAAAAATAATCTAGATTGGGCCACCCTGCTGAAATGCTTTATCTCAGCAGGGATAATGAGTGGGAAAGATGAACTCATACTGAAGAACTCCTGTCTCCTCCCAGACTGCATAAACTTTACATCAAGAACTTTTAAAATGAGAGATGATTATCATCCAGCATCCGGGTGGGCTCTGATCTGTAGAAAAAAGGTCTGAAAATAGTCCTGTGGAAATACTTCATCTTCCAAAATTTGGCTTGATGGAAAAAACAAAAATCCTTGGGCGGGAAGCAAAAATTCTTCTCTCTTTTGCCAAAGACTGTCCTGCCCTGAAAAGACTTTTCTTGTTCAATAAAATTTAAAATAGTAATAATTAAACCAATGCCAAGGTGAATTGTTGCCATATGTTCTAGGGGCTGCACATAAAGATGGATTTGGAAACTTCAGCCAGCATGAGGCGCGGTACTTGCTGACACTCTGTAGTGCTCCAGAGAACACAATAGCTTTGGAGACCAATTCATGCCCTTAGTTGGCTTTTGTAGTTAGGGGACCCTGTGCACCCCTCCTTTCTACTGCCCTGACAAGGTGATATAGTTTAATGTCACTGAAGCAAACTGGAACTTTTAAAGATAAAAAATGGCTAAGTTTTGTCAAAGACTATTTTCTTACTACAAGCCCATGAGGAAGGAGGGCAGGAGGGAGAAACAGAAGTCTATGGAGACTGAAAAATGTAGGAATTAAAGGGTTTTTGATGTACAAATGTAGAGGAAACAAAAACATCTTAAAACAAACCAGTAAACTTTCCTCCACAAGTCCTGCAATTTTTTTGGTTGTTTTTTTTTTTTGTTTTGTTTTTTAAGGAGAAGGGAAGAAACAGAGACATTTGGCAGATTGTCAGGGACTGCTGATGAGGTGAGCCGTAGAAGGAATTGTGCAGAATTTGCCATAGTCTCCTGCCAGTGTCCAGTGGCCCCCTCTCCCATACCAGTGCCTTGAGTCATTCTCTCCCTTGGCCATCGCCCTCCCTGGTGTTTATTAATTCTGGACCATTTCTCACTGGTCTGCTTGTGTGTGAAGCACATTTGGTGGGAATGGAAAGAAGTCTCTTCATTGAGGTCAGTAAAGTTTTGTATCATCTGCAGCTGCAACCTCTTCATGGCACACAGGTGACACCCATCACAGGGTGTAAAAACCTGGGGTCCACTGATTCTGGTCCCCAGCACATATGCAGATTCCACTTTGCATGGTGAAGCAGTCTGCAGTTATTATATATACTTAGCTTAATGACTTGCAGGGAAGGAAATTAAAGGTACATGAACATCTGCTGGATTTTTGCTAGTTCTCATAAATTATCAGCTGGGAAGCCATTTCCAAGGTGTCAACAGCATGCTACGTAAATGCATCTGCCAGTCTGTGGGGTAGATTTACTACTTTTTGTTCTGAAATAATCTCAGTGTCCCTTGCCAGTTGCAATTAATATTTGTAGGGAATAAAAGTATTTTAAAAGCACACAAGAAAGAATCAGCATACCCCTTTGACTTGGGAAGCATCTGTAGCAAGCCGAGTTAGCAGAACACCAACAGCATTTTTCTGATCATCGTACCATCCAACCTCCTGCAAGGAAAGACACTAATTTTTGTTTCAGAAAATTACATGCTCTTACCATATTTCAAATTTATCAGGTTTACTAATAAAACGAACAAACATTTCCAGCTCAGGTAGCGTACGGGAAAATGGAAGTACAAGTCATGATGGCTAACTGCAATATTCTTCCTCTATAGTCAGCATTGTCCAAGTAACTAAAAGAAAAAGCTTAGAAAGTATTATTCTGTTGTGAACATCTAATTGTTCACAATCAAAGCGTTATTAGCTGTGATGTTCTTCTGAACACGCTTATTTAGAAACTTTTATTATAAACCGCTTTTACTCAGTCCTTGGGCCTGAAGAGATTAGCTGTTCTCTTCTTATGAGTTACCTATTCGATTAACTATAGAAGAGCAACTGCTCATCTTGCATCATGACCACCCAAGCAAGGGGAGATTAAATTTTTTTGGTGACCCTCGCACACACAGACAGCTCCAAACTGTGTGTATATTAGCATGACAGAAAATATGCACTTTTGCAGTGACACTCCTTCAAAATTAGACTATTTGCAGTAGCAGCACTGAGCCAAATTACACATGGATTAGGAGATTTTCAGAAAAGTTGTACTTTTTCCTAAGATAGTGGTAGAAGAGACGTGGTTTTGTTTTCTTTTCTCGAGACCACACAATTAAGACCCAACGTGTACCTTGTAACAGCCTGCAAAACTGTTGGCTCTCAGGATGCTCTAGCTGCATAAGTCATACCTGTTGAAGTAGTGCTCTGAAGGACAAAGAACGGAGTCTCATTGTTAGTATTTCCCCAGACTTCCCAAACATGAATCCCTGGGGGAGGAAAGAGTCATGTTTTCTCATCTGATGTTTTAACCCTCTTTATAAAACCACACAACAAAAGCAATGACACCAAAAAGTCTCCTACAATCCCCTGTGCATATATAAGTCTTGGGAAAACTGCCATTCACCTTCCTGGAACCTGAAACTCTATTTTCCCACAGAAAGGAAGCAACATGGCGAAGGCAGCAGCAGCTTTGTTGTAATGCCTTATTTGTATGCCCCAGCAGCACTACCTAGTCATTGGCTTCCCTCCTCCGACTGCTACCAGAGATATTCACTCACAGCAGTCACATGAACGGATTTTGTGACATGGACATCAATGTGCAGTAACTATTTCTTACAAGCTGTGGAGCAGTCGTAAGAGGACAGCAAACGATGGAGTTTGATTTATGGTATGAAAAACAATGTCTGCTATGGAAAGGGTCTACTTTATATACTTACTTTGGCAAGAGCCTATAGACTGTCAATGAGACATGTCAGTCTTAACTTTGACTTTTAAGGCCAGACCCTCAACTTTGATTTCAATCATGCTGAATCCACATTGCTTTCAGTGGTTTATTTAAACCAACAGCAAATATGGACATACGTCTTTAAGTAAACACATCTATAAACCCAACATAGCTCAGGAAGAACCCCGGCACTTCTGTATGTTTTTGTAAGCTCTGATTGGTATTTTCGCTTCTCAGACTGCATTGATATGACTTATACCTGCAGCCTGCTGGGGAGTCAAGAACTTCTAACATTTCAGTGTAGCAACACTTACTTGGATTATGTATGCTGCTAAGGTAATCACTCCAAGTAAAAGAAATATTAAAGAAAGCACCAAAGTGTTTTTATTCCTCTTTTCCAGATCTGTTTCTTGAAAAGCCTGTACAAGAAAAAACACAAAAATGACTATGTAGACAATGAGTGCCAATTATATAAACCAGCTTTCATCTCAAGAAGCTTGTCTACTTCAATTTCTCTTAGCAAGTATCCTGGATCCTGAAATCAGTCTGCAGTCAACTTTCTGTTGAGGGCCAGCAGACAGTCCAGCTTTCCATTTAACATACATCTCACTAATTTGTTCCCCCAGCTCTAACTATTGTTCCTCTTTTCCTCTGCTAGTCGGATGTGGTTCCACCAGGCTCTGCCTCTAGAGGGTCACTTCACCAACATTTATCCATTTTTCATTGGGTCCATTTATATAAGTGAATCCCACCCAGAACCAGCTGAGCATGAGGGAGACTCAGGACTGCAACATCCATTTGCAAAAATACCCAAAACAACAAACCAAACAGCCCCTCCTCCTCCCCAAAAAAACCCCAAACCTTACCCCAATGATTTTTCCAAATATAACAGCAAATGCAGGATGGACCCCGCCTGAGATGGCAGCGGCAATCACTCCCAGCAGTACATACAGCCACTCAGGTTTGTTCAGAGCCATGATCCTTGAGTAAGGCACCACAGGGAGATTTTCTTCCTACAGGAAAGGGAAAGCTGCAAGTTTTCCTTGGAAAGTTGCAGAACATGAAATTCCCCAGGCAGTGGGTGTTCATTAGGCTTTGAGTAGTGAACTGCCTTGGTAAACTACTGAAAGCCCTCTCTGTGCACTTGGAGTGAACAAACATACTGGATGTCTGCAGCTTTGCTGTTTCATATCCTAGAACTTCAACTGCACTGTAAAAGTTTAGAGACAAAAAAATAAACAAAAGGCTAAGTCATGAGGGGAGAAGGGCCAGGACAGTTCATTGAAAGTCAGATAGGACTGGTCACCATGAATGGCAACTAACACTTGAATCTTTATGAAGAACTAAAAGTCTCACTGTTCAAAGCGCAGAAAAGATCCCTCCGGTTCAGCTAAATGCTAGTGGGCTGGCAGTAATACAATTGGGTAGAGAGGTCATCTTTCTTTTTTGAAAATTATAGCCTATACATCATTACCATAAGCATGAAAGAGGCATGTAATAGTCAGTTACCCTGCATCTCCTTTGAAAGCACAAAAAAAGTCCTGTTCTGCTTCACTAATTTATTCAAGTCACTATGCCTCCACAGGGGGAATTCTGGAAAAGCAAAAAATGAAAACATTGGAAATGTGACAAAATATTAGGCAGGATTACTAGTAAGTTGCTCCTGCTTCCTGGTTATTTTATCCCATGTTTTGGATGCTGAATGAGGGTGGCTAAGCCTCAACCATAGAAGTGGGCTGAGCTTTCTGAACTAATTAGAGCTACTGGATGCTCAATTCCTTATTTGTGAATGTGATGAATACTGGAAGCCTTGAGCACGAACACCCACTACTTCTTCTGAAGTCTTAAGCAGTATGAATAAACACACAGTCAAAAAGTATCTTCTGAAGTTGCATAACTTTTTTTGTGATAACAGGAATCGATCCTGCCTCTTCATACTATTTGAAGTATGTACTAGCTGGAAGCTATATTTTAGTGAGAAGGAATATCGATAGATACAAATTACACTAAGGCTTTCATAAGTATTTTGAATAATCAGGTGCTGTATTACAGATGAGAAACTGTATTACAGTTTTTTGGTAAGATGTACACAATTGTCCCCATATTCGCAGGACAAATACTCAGCCTGGTGAGTACTGACTGTAATAGCAAAGTAAAGGTTGCCTGGCAGCCAGGTATCTAAAAGTAATTAAAATTACATGCCTTGTGTTTATGTTTACACATTATCACTAAAATTCTGAACTAAACTTTTCATACTAACCTCCAGCTCTTTTTTTTTCTTTTTTCCAGAGGACTTTTTCTTAGAAGAGCACCTCTTGCTTTTATACCTGCTGGATCTTCTTTGAATGCTGCTTGTCCCAGAGATCATTGGTTCTTCAAAATGATCTTGAAGAGTCCGCTCTTC
>NW_010512125.1:15101-36318 GCF_000687285.1 Phaethon lepturus
CTCATATTCCTCAGACCCTGTGTCTTCACTTTCTTCTGATGTCCCACCACCTTGAACGTTATTGCTACAACCCTAGTGAGAATTCAAGGTATACAATCACAAGGCATTTTGAGCAGGAAGAAGGAAGAGTAAAATTTTTTTCTCATGAGTACTGCTGTTTCAATGTGTTCACTATTGCCTATAGGCCACATATATTTCAGTCTGTAACGGCAGGGCAATAGATTATTTGGTCCTGATTTTTTTTTTTTTTCCTCTTTTCCTTTAAGCAGTCTATGGACTCCACCTGAAATTTAACAATTCTGTGGTTATGCCATAATTATGCAGTTTGTGCCTTCAACTCACTTATGTTTTTGACATATTGGATTGTGTAACTGTGAAACACTTTTATGGGTAAATCCCCCAAGAATTCCAAGCCTGTGTCCATGCCCAGACTAGAGTGACTGAGCAGCTGCCAGTTGGGCAACATGCAGGAATGGCAGAAAGAGAATGGCTCCACATGCCAGCGTTTCACAACTTTATGAAATGGAGAAAGAAAATAAGTACATTTTCCCTTACCTGCTGCGTAACAAGGGAATAGTAGACTCCCTTCTGCAACATGAGTTCACTGTGCGTTCCTTGTTCAACCACGACGCCTTTCTCAAATCCAGCAATAGTGTCAGCAGTCTTGATGGTAGACAGTCTGTGAGCAATCACAATGGTGGTACGTCCAGTCCGAGCCTTACAGAAAACCAAAAAAAAGCAATTTACATTAAAATGTACATGAAAACAGCACAAAAATAAAACAATTTTAGGCATTTATAATATAAAATAAATCCAAACTTTAAAAAGAATTATTTAAAAATTATTTTTCCTGGTTTCATGTCTTTTGTTTAACAGTCTAAGGACATTTTCACTGGCCTAGTTCAGGCACAGAAAAACCACATTAATCTTATTAGACAGGCAATGCAGGTATTAAAGGCTATAAGTAAGGTTATTTGGCTTTTTACCAAACTTAAACTGTTTGAGCTAAAGTATTTCCACGTATATGCATGCATAGGAGAGAAATGCAGTGAGAATAGTTAGGTCTTTCTCAAAATCAAGCTAGGATAGCTAGTATATAAAGAAAGGATATTTTCTTTATATACTGTCCATACATATTTTTGGAAGTATAACATTAGCATGACTTCTGACGAGACTCAGCGGGAAAGCGTAGAGGAGTGGAGCACATCTGGCATCAGAAATGGATTTTAGCCACTCCCTAAAGCTCTCTCCCAGTCTTCTGAAATAAGCTACATCTCAAATCAGGGGCCTGCTGGGATTTGGCAGGGAGAGCTGCTACAGCCTCAGTCTGCAGGTTACGTGTTCCATCCCGCTCCAGCTCCCACACGCAGACCAGTGGCGCGCACAGTCCTCCTGCAGTAAAATGAGCACATGTCAGCTTGGGACTGCTGGAGAGAGTGGCTTCCCTCCTTGTTGATGCCTGGAGTGGATGGTGGCTTGGAGAAAGGAGGAGAATCCAAGGGGACCTCCTGCAACAAATATGTTCTGCAGTCATGGAGCCCGCTGGAAGTTACTTGCTACAGAAGTTGTACCTCATATGGGCACAGGACCAGGGGCATGGAGAAGATGAGGACAGTTTCAGTAGATGAACGCTTCCATGGAGATTTGGATTCTTCCCTTACACCTGCCACCAAGTTCTCATGGATCTGATGCAAGTCACTCAAAGCCTGTCACAGTGCGGTTTTCAATGCCTGTGCCCTAACGCGCAGAGGTGCGGAGCCTTCACCACTGCAGCTGGGAGCTGTGATCGGAACAAGCAAAACGTTTTAAAAGATGAAAAGTTTTCTGAAAAACAGCAGACTACAAGCATCTGCATATGACTCCTCAGAAACGGTGTGCATTTGTGAGGTTAATATCTCGGCTCCTCAGCTGTGAAAATAACGAAGAATATTAGCACCACTTTTTCCACTTGGGGTTGTTGAGAATACATTTGTAAGTCCCATTTGGGGACTACATTGATGGACATCAAAAAGCTGTGAAAAGATGATTACGATAAAATTCAGGGCTCATTTTGGTGTGTTCTGGGAACACGCTGAAGTATAAGGAAGAGTATATAGAACAGTCCCCTTGAGTGATGTCCCTCTATGTTATGCACTAAGTTAAGCAATAAGCTTCTGGAAAAGGTTAGTGTTTGATCATGGAATTAAAGAACATGCAGAAGAAAGCTAAATTATGGCCAAAGTGGCAATCTTTTACTGCTTCACTTTGCAGCAATAATATCATTTATGTATAGATTAGACGAATGCTATTTTTGCATCCACATGTTACCTCAATACTAATAATATCAGTATAGTCATATGAATATAACCAACAGATGCATTTTACCTCAGATTTAGACTGTCCAGCTGTGGAATAATTGCTGGAGGTGACCTAGAAATCTAACTTATATCCATATTCTAAAGAAAGGTACAGCACTGAAGAAGCTTCCAGGGTGTAGTGCGGCTGATATGCAAGGGATCCATCCCACGGGAGTTCCCTAGGCCTGTAACCCTAGATGTTACCACACCAGGGGAACTTGGAGTGCTGACTCTAGGAGGAACTGTATGGAGGGTGGAGTGGAGTGGAGACGCCACGGCCAGGCTCTGTGAGATATAGGGAACTCGAAGGTACAATGGAATCGATAAGCTGCATATTCACTACCCTGAGCCAACGGTCTGTCATGTTTTTGACAAAATGCTGCACTTGGAGTGAACTTTGCTTATTATAATATCATTATAATACTAAAACGCACACCCCTCTCAAAAGTTACCCACCCCCCAAGGTGTGACCACCCCTCAATGAGCGTGCACACTGAATTTTTCCTAGTCTGTACCTTTAAACGCAAAGCGAGAGAATTCTGAACCAATCCTGATAAAGGTATGTATGACTAGAGTCACTCAAGCTTCACCTGCAAAGTAAAACACTATAAAATAGTGTGAAAAGAGCTGGATGTCAGGGAAGACACCATCACCCCTGACTTTTAGGCTCCGTCAACAGGCTGACCTTCTCTTCCCCCCCATTGGGATGCCTTTGGGTAAGATTCGAACACTTGGTCATATCAAGTGCC
Organism: Phaethon lepturus; assembly: GCF_000687285.1. Taxonomy (NCBI): domain Eukaryota; kingdom Metazoa; phylum Chordata; class Aves; order Phaethontiformes; family Phaethontidae; genus Phaethon; species Phaethon lepturus. The sequence continues at coordinate 18,187 of NW_010512125.1, forward strand.
TCCCCAGGAAACTTAGAAATCCCTATAGAGTCACTTGATATCATTTAATGCGCTTATAGCCAAGCAGTGTTACTCATACTTTTGGCATTTGCACGCGCTTTGTAGGCAGTGAGTTTATCACCGGCAATCCAAAGAACCTGTGTGTCTGTTGCTTCAATAAATCGCGCTATTGATTGACTCAGCCGTGTGTGTGTTGTCCCTAAACGCGACCGTACCTCTGAGTGCGGCTGTGTGAGTTCAGGAGGTGTCCAGCTGAGCAGGTAGTGTGATGTTAGTAGTGCATCCAGACCCGTGATAGCCCAACGAAAGCGTTGGGCGTGACTGGACTACTAACTCTAACTTAGGGCATCATTCAGAACCTAAGCTCAGCCGCCCCCAGTCCCTCTGATATCTGAGGATCGACTGGAAAGCAAGGGGGTTTAGTTTCTGCCAAATTGCTTTGCCTCTTAACGCAACACTGGCAATGAAGGTGGTACATTCTGTATTCCCCTCGAGTCATACTTGTAACCCATATCTCTCTGTGTGTAACTACTGAAAGGAACGGTAGGATTTTTCACTTAGCTTTTAAAAATACATTAAAATAAATATTAGATAAATGAAAAAACACTCCAGCCCAACCATGAAGGTTTTTTTTCAATTATTTTTTATTTTTTTTAAATCAAAGTTCTTCAGCTCTACTACATCTTGGTGGAAACTCTTGACAAAGAAGGGCTGCGAGGAAGGAATCATGAGCTAATGGGACAGAGGCAAGGGTACAAACTCTGACAACTCTGCTCCATAGTAGAGTTGTGGGGCTGATAAAAACAACATGAAGGGGTCAGAGACTTGGTATTTGTAACTGCTTCATGCTTTTGTTCTGTGATTTGCATTCAGTCTCTGTAAAGAAAATGGCTAAATCCCAAGAGCTTTCTGAAAATTATAAAGAAACTGTTCAGTGAAGAATATTAGGAATATTGTAAGTATACATTTCTATTAGTCTACCTTAAAAAGGCCATTCAGTCCTCATATTTTGCCTTGATAAAATGTCATCTGTATTTCACCAGCACATGAACAATTGTAATTTGAGGAAGGAAGTGCAGGAGACCTAAGTTACAGTTACATATGACTGTGTCTTGGTTATAACACTAAAAAACCCTCAGACATGATTCCTACATAAAATTTTGATAATTTAAACTCCTTGCTAAAACACTGAAAATGAAACATCCATCCAAATTCTATTTTCCAGTGTTCTTGATTCCAATAAAAACCTGCACTGAAAATTCTATGTTAATTCTTCTTACATGCTGTTGCACGTTTTCACGGCTACTCATAGCTTTAGTAACATGACTCCTACCTTATCGAGAGCTGCTTGCACTATGGATTCACTCTGAGTATCTAGTGCAGACGTAGCTTCATCCAGAAGTAGAATCTTGGGATTTCTTGCTAGGGCACGGGCAATAGCTATTCGCTGCTTCTGTCCTCCACTCAGCTGAGCCCCTCTTTCCCCTACCACGGTGTTAAATTTCTGAAACAAGAGGAAACAAAACAGAAGTTGTGGGTCATCTCAGATTAAATCCTCACTCCTCTGTGTGATCATAAGTACTCAACTTCTAAACAAGAGGTAGCTTTATCTGGCTGACTAGAGCATGGGCAGAGCAAACATGCTACTACATCCATCCATCTAGCCCTTAGCCAAGCCCTCCTACCCCCGTTACATACTTTACACGCCTAACTTTGAACTTATGGTTCTTTAAAGTCTTGATCTTTACTGCTTGCTCAGAGAGTGCTCCAAACCCTGGGTTTTCTCAAGACAAGCCTGTAAAAGGCATCACTATATTTCCTGAGGACTGCCTACCTTTCTAACAGCATTGGGATCACAGGGAACCACCAGGACCTATAACATTGCCTCCTCTGAACCTGAGACATGCCCCCCCTTGGAGCCATGGCTTGGTTCCTACTGACCGTGTCACTCACTCCAAAGTGGCAAGTCTTAAAGCCCACTGTAGTCTTATATTATACAGGTGTCTAAAAGTAAATATGATCAAACAACTCTTCCTGAGAAGAGGAAACTTTGGAACAGACTGACATGCTAGAAATGGCACATGCTTGAGAGATGGGGACTGAACTCTCTAAGGTTGCAGAAGAATTTGAAATCAAATCCCAGGTGGGCACTTTTTGCACATATGTTTAACTGCAGGGCCAAAAGGAAGGACATATCATCATCATCCATTCCTGAGGATGCGTTTTGAATGGCTGATCTCACTTCCCGCCCCCACCCTGAAAGGGGTAAGGCACCTACGGTAGGAGAGGGCTCAAAGCTGTGAATCTCAGGCAGAGGGAGAGCTCAAGATCCCAGATGTTAAAAAGGCCTTGGTTCAGGGCATATTTATTTACTTCCACCCCCCTTTCCTATTGAATGTGCAGACAGCTCCTGACAAAGGAGTTTGGATTTCTGGATCTTCTCTTTAAAAGCCCAACTCTTCCCACGCCTTGTGAGATGGCTAAGGATGGTAATACAGCTGTGAAGCTTCCCTTCTCCTGAGTTAAGGCATTAACATTTTTTTCAGACTTAGGCACAAATCCTTTGAGGGCAACCAAAGGCACAATATCTATCCCAGGAAGTCTCTGAACTGAAAGCTGCTGGAGGCTATGGGAGTATTTTGGGAAGTTATACTGCAACTTGCATTCCCATGCTTTCCCTCTTAGAAAACTGTCCTAAACGGACCTTTCATTCTTACACTCAAAAGAAGTTCATGAACTCACATCAGGCAATCTAGATATAAAGTCAAAAGCATTGGCTTCCTTGGCTGCTTGCTCAATTTCGGCATCAGAAATATCTTCTCGGCCATAGCGAATGTTCTCAGCTATTGTTGTTGCAAACAAAACAGGCTCCTGGCTCACAACACCAATATTTTCTCGTAGCCACTTTACATTAAGTGTACGAATATCCCAACCATCTAAGGTAATCTGAGAGGAAAAGCGTATGTCAAAGAAGTTGAGGAAATGCATTCTGTTCTTAATAATTAATTGACTTCTTATTACTTAAGTATCAGCTACAAAGACAAAAAAAGAAAAATATTCTTGTCTTTAGTAGAAAAGTATGTTGAGGGAGAAGTCATAACTGTGGTTTTTCCATCCACTGCACAAGCTAGAAAATGGTGAGGAGCAGCACAGAGAAGACATCAGGGTGTTTTTTTGTTGTTCCTCCTCCCTCCCCATGCTGTCCAAGCTGGCTTAAGAGTTTTCCAGCTTCCCTGCATAATTTTACCCCATTCTCATGCTGCGTGCCAGTTTGCTGCCCTCAGTTGTGGCTACACAATTGCCTCTGTGGCTGTGCTTCACACCAGATCAAAGAAACAGTCCAAGCTGACTAAAAAAGAAGGGAAGGTTATTTTTAACCTAGATTGCAATGTGGTCCTATTAACATTGACATTAGCACAGGGGAGGAACAGCAAACTGAGGCATGAGAGCAGGAATGAACAGCCACAGAAACAGTCAGTTTAAGAAAAAACTGTGTTGGTAATAGATAGCTGCCTTGACACATTATGTAGTGATAGTTCAGTGTTTAATATTTGAAATGCTTACCTAGTTCCAACTAGCAGCAGCAACTACTAAGTAGCATTCTTCAACTATTAAGTATTAAAAGAACATTTTCCTTAAATATATTGTTTATTTTCCTGTTTTTTCCCTTTGCAAATTTCTTATGAGAAGTATTTACTATTTGCTGACTGGATCTAGCGTTTAATGGTAGAGCAGACGTACAGTGTGTAACAATGGAAACTTTTGCTGTCGGTTAGCAGACAGAGAAAAATGAGCCAAGAAAACAACTATTCAAAATAGGAAAACTCTCTCCAGGTTTTAGTGTACATTCAATGAAAAGGAAGAAAAAGAGCAGAGCAGAGCACTGTTGGCTTACATTTTGCTTAAAGAAGTTTACAGAACCTTAGAAGCCAATTGTTGATGAAAAAAATTTTAAATTCAGATCTTTTATCTACTCAAAGATTTGTGGTATTTACTATTTCTGGCATAGTACCGTGAGAAGGGGGAAAATAATGAAGTCAAGCAAACTGGAGAAAGTGGTTCATTTAAAATTTAAGTTGTGGAAATACTGAACTATGCAGAGATATGCTCAAATTCAATCAAAAATAAAAATCAAGGTTCAGTCAATATGGGAAACTCAGGCTTATCCTAAGACCTCTCAGTATTTACAGTTCACTTGCAGGCACTCACTTCTCCTTGGACAGGATCATAGAATCTCTGCAGCAACTGAACAGTAGTGCTTTTTCCACAGCCACTGGCACCAACTAAAGCAATGGTCTTCCCAGTTTGAACTTTTAGGTTTAGACCTTTGAGGATCTGGGGGGGGTGGGAAAAAAAAAAAGCATTATATCTTAGTTTGACAAGTTTGATTAGAGAACAGTCTTTTCAAGATAACTGTAGCAATAATCAAGGCAGTAGTAAGGGACACAGTCTGAAGGTATGGCAATATTAGTAAGTTACTTGTACCTGGGAATATTCTGGGGCACTGATATGAAAGACGCTGCATCTATGCTTGTGAAGTGTATCAGCCTTCGAAACAGGACGGCTACATGCAACCTGTCTTTTGTGAATGGTCCCTGGATCCTTCTGGCTACCAAACCAAGCCTGGGAATTATTTGAGGAGATTGGTAACTGGAACAGGCCAAGTTCATGCCAAGAAACATTTTAAGAGTTCCCTTGCATAGACCATTGCATTCCAGTGCCTGGGAAAATTCCCAGCACACTCAAATCAACTAATATAGACACAACCGCAGTACTCTAAACTTGATAGCGCATTTTCTCCAATTTGTATGATCTGGTAGCAAGCTTGGAGTCTTAACATTCTCCTGCTGTCCTCTATTTTCCAATTCGTAGACAATGGCATAACACTTAGGAATCTCTCAGAAAAATACTTCTAAGGCGCTAAATATTATTGCTGAGAAGCAAGTCTGCTTCCCTCTATTTTTAGAATATAAATGGCTGTTTTGACAAGGTAACTGCTGGAAAGCCCTTAATAAATCCCAATCCTTGTTGTTAACAGCCTCAGCAACCTGGGGAGTAGTTACAAATTAATGATATCTTTGTTGCCATTTTCACATTTTGGAACATTTTACCTCAGAAGATGTCCATGTCATATACAAGTAATGCTGTGTAGTTGCCAAAATATTTGGCTGCCATGGGAACTCTTCTTGTTTATACCAGGCTGATTTATAATTTTGCCTACAAATGTTTTTGCAATGAGAGATTAAAATAGTTGCAATATTGCTCTCCTTTCCCTGTGTTACATCAGGGTTTGTATCTCCAAGAAGCTGATATCCTGGTGCCTGCATTATCAAACAAGAACTATATTCTGGACACCATGATTTCTCCAGATGAAAATAGTCACAACCACCTAATAGACTATTTCTAACTTTCTTATCAGGCAAGGTGTTGTCAAGATTAAAACTGACAATAACTAGACTCCTTAGTTCTCCGATTTGGTTTAGCCTGGACAGCGGAGATTACACTGTGTTGCATCAATTGCTTGAGAGACTGTGGATAACTTCTACATATCTTTGCTGATTCCTTTTGGTTCTGTTAAATAACACTGATACTCTTAGTGGGGAGACCTGATGACTCAGCAGATTTCGGAAGGATGACCAAATATTTATTTCCCTCCCATTTGGTGCACAGACCCGTAACAGCTCACCAGCCTGAATAGCATTTTGAGGAAAGAGAACGAAGAGTCTATCACTTCTGATTTCTGAGCCAAGAGTGAAAGAAAATGCACTGCACTGACTTCAGTTAGGCAGAAGACCTAGCTCTGGGTCTGTCCTTCAGCAGCCCCAGTGTCCTGGAAACAGATTTGAAGCATGATGGGACAGACATCAGATGACAAGTGTGAAGAGCCATCTGAAGAAATAGCCACAGTGATATGAACTTTCCCATTCTCACCACTTAGTTGGTGTGCCCAGCTTTTAATCATTAACGTTGGAAATCTCTATTTCTACCTTTTTATTAATGAAGTAACAACAGCAGCAAATCCCTTTTTCTTTCACCTTTATCAAGGCTTCAAAAGATTATAAACTGTTGAATATGGTAGAGAGGTCAAACCAACTGTATCAATCACTATGACATGACATATATAACACTGCATGATAAGGGCACCAAGGGAAGTTCAACTGGCAAAGAATAGGGACACCAGTTTATTGAACAGCAATTTTAACATCTGCCCAAAATAAAATTTGACTTCCAAATATATATTTGGGATGCTATGTTTCAATCCATTCAATAGCATATCGTTGCCAAGCCTATCTGACAGGTCATTTTTCACATAGGATAATCACAGCAATTCAGAACAACCAAGGGACCGGAAAGAGCAACCTCCTGGTTTAGCTAACTGTGTAATGTCTTGAATTTTTACTAACAGATCTTGAAAAATCTTATTTGGTTTATCAGAGCTCTTGTTCCAAGAAATTCAGACTAGGAGCAACACACATTCTTAGCTTTGTCCAGCAGAAGAGAATGGTGAGCAGGTAGTCAGTGGCAGTAGATGTGGAGCTTTGTGCAGTATTGGGTGGGAGCGGAAAAAAAAAGTCCCATCTCCCAAGACAGGAATGCATTTTGCATTCAAGAACAACAACAAGGTTAGACAAATACTATGGATATAGGCTGCAGAATTTCAGTACAGTAGATTAATTTAAAACAAACACTTACTTTATCATCAGGTCTGGATGGGTAACTGAAATGGATGTTCCTGAATTCAATTTCTCCTATGAGTTTGTCTGGTTTGTAGCCTTCCTTAGAACTGCTATCTATGAGCCGTCTCTGGAAAGAAGTTTTTAAAATATATTGGTGGTTATTACACTTTTAGAACTGTTATTTCAGCTGGATACACTGTTTTCTCCTTTACTTTCTCAGCTGCTGGTTTACACTGCAGTACACCATTGCAGAGCTGCTGCATTTTACTCACAGGATGCTGAATGCAGGGGAACATCTCACTGTGAATTCTACTTTGACAAATATAGTACATTTTCAAATGCAACAACATCCACAGCAGAAAATCTGTAGAAGTTCTGTGATTGCAGAACTGTACTATCTTGCAGCCAAAAAATGGCCTTCAGTAATCCATATGGGAGGATTTTACACTCACATCAAGAAGAATGATGTAGACTTTTCTGCATGAACATTCTAGTCCTACTTGTTTGAAATATTTTATAAACACAGATATCCGATTGCCACATAACACAGCAAGACCAAGATAATAACAACGTGGAAACCCTTTTTCATAGCAACATCAGCACTGCAGCTTTATATTATTATAGCTTTCAATAGCAATATTATTCTCTTCCTCAGCTACTCCTCCTCCTCCCAAAAAAACTGCTCAGCTGAAATTGTACATACAAGCTTTTTTTTTTTTTAAAAAGTACAGTGCCTTACTACTTTCCCTCTGCGGTTGCAAGTCTAACATTAGAAAAGGACTTTATCCATAAATCTCAGATACACATGCTGGGTTGCCTAACATTGTAACAAATAAAGAGGCAGTTTTCTTGATACGAACGGAAATATTACGGGTTTCAGTGGTAGGCATCTATCGAGTTTATGGTTTGGGGAATTTTGAGTGTTTTTGTTACATCTCTTGAGGGAAAAATAAAGAAGTGAAAAAATTAAGTGTGGTTGAAAGGTTTCTTTTCTGCTTACTTAGATCCTTACCTTATTGATAATCTGATATACTTCATAGGCAGCCCCACGTGCGTTAGCCACACTCTCCAGGTTAGGAGCTGCCTGGCCCAGGGAGAAGGCTCCGATGAGCACAGAGAAGAACACCTGCAGGAGACAGAGGGACCCATCATGGTTAACAGTGATTACAGAGCCACCAGTGCCCAGCTGTCAAACACACAAGTCTTTCTAGTGCACCCTTTCCAGGAAAATTAAATACAAAAGTGAAAGGTGCATTTCACAGTTGGTCCTGTCCACTCCCCATTTTCCTGGGGTGAATGGTAACTACTGACACAACCTTCTGTGGCACAAACGGCTTTTTTTGATGCTCTTGCATTTTCTATTATGTACAAATAGAACAAACATCTTTCTCTGTTGCATTCCAGATGTTCCCAAAGTTAAGAGGCTTGCAAAATGCAGTCCAGATTTTCTTAACTGAAATCCCACCTGTGGGACCAACACACAATTAGCTTGACATGCTGTGAGGAGCAATACTGAGGAGAACTCACCAGAAGTCACTTGAGTGTGAAAGTTAAACATGCAGCCAGACTTTTGACAGCAAGAAGATAGCTAAATATCCCCAAACTAATACCAGCTTAGACATATTGGTAATCAATGGTAGTTTGTAAGTAAACAACAAAATGCGCAGAAAACATTGAGGTTAAATGAGATATTGAGGTCTTCCTAGTACACATTCAGCACACCAGTGGGGTTCATTTAATCATAGTGTCTAGCTAGAATTTTGTCGGCAGTCCACATTACTTGTCTTTGCTTCCTAACCACCGCTCTAGGTTGTTCATTCTGCCCTACAATAGTGTCCAAGACCAGTTAGGAAAGTGCAGATACTTTTGCCCTCTACGTTGATTAGAATGGTGATTCAAGGTGCCCTGTTCAAACTTGCTGTATCAAAAGCTAGGTACGATGAGTGCCCTCCTTTCAGTACTTTTATACCAAGCTAGTTTCTAACAGCTAATTTAGCAAGCACTTGGCAGAAAATAAAAATAATTATATACACCACTTACATAACTATTTTCTTCAAGTTACAGAGCATTTTTCAAAGCTGCATTGCTGTACTTACAATTAACACACGGCCAATGTCATAGTTTTCTTCCTCTGCAGTGAGCTTGGTTCCATACCAAAATGCAAGTGCATAGGATCCAAAGACAAGAAATTGTGAAACACCTAGAGATGTGTTGGTAGTAATGGATTTTTTTACTCCAACACTTCTAGCCACGTCTAAGTTAGCATCATATCTGAAAGTGGATAAGGAAATAATTAATTTGACAGGTACTACATGCCATTCTGATTGATACTTCTCAGTGTCTTTTTTTAATTAAAAATTAATTTCTGCCATAAAAACAATTAAAGTCTCACAAAGAAAACAGACTTTTTTTTTTTTTTTTTTTTTGACAGCAGACTAGTAGGGATATAATTTGTTTGAATAAATCCGCTCTGATGTATGCTGACAACATTAAACCACTACGGAAGACATAGTGGTATCTGGAAGACATTTGGAAAACAACTGAGTAGCATGACTTCGTTATCATGATGGAAAGCATGATACCACACTTGAGCCATTTGTTTGCATTAGTCCTGAAAGGAAACCTTGAAAAAGTTTTATCAACATTACCTATCGAAGGTAAGGTTTAGTCTTCCTCATTTAAAAAAGGCAAAACCAAAAAACCCAAACCCCAGGCACTATAAATTAAGGCAGGTAAAAGACTGAAAGCCAGAGAGCCCTCAGATGCTCTTACTGGCCATGCTGGAAAGTCAGGAACCTTTCCCTTAGGTTAGTTTACGGATTACTATGGCAATACAGCAAACAAGTGGACGCAGAAGAACAGTATAAAGACTGACAGGTTCAATGTGAGAATTATTTTTTCTAAGAATAGTTCATATTCATTCATCTATAGTTTCCAGCTAATAGCAAAAAAGTGCAAGCTGTTGAGCATGTTGTTGGCAAGTAAAAAGATACACTATTCCTAGGCTATACTTTCCATGAGCTTGAGTAAGTAAAAGCTAATACATATTTTCTGTACAAAACATCCCCATAGCAGGAAGACATGAGATTCAGTCATCCATGAAGGAATCTTAAAACAATGTGCATTAATTTTGTTCATGTAAATTGCTCATATGCTACCAGTGCTATATTTGTTACTCAAATGTATTTAAATGTCTTGGCTTGGTCGTGTTCTTAAAAACAAGCTCTACCTTCGAGGCAGCAGTGTCATAGGTCCTCCAGGGAAATGAGAGCTGGGTTTAAGCAATGCAACAAGCACATGCGATCACTTGACTACAGAGGAAGAGCCAAGCCACTGCCAGAAACAGAAGACTGAAGGTCCCTTGCAAGTATAAACATTTGCAGTCAGTGGAGGCACTGTGCAGTGAAAGGTTGCTTTTCCCAACTCTGAGGCCATCATTCAAGAGCTGTGTAGGAGTCACGATCCATGATTTGCAAAATGTCCTAGTCAGTCCTTGGTAGGAGTTTGTCCCTAGTAGATGATGTTCCTAAGAGAGCCACCAGTTCCATGGATTTTTTTTCATTAAATGGAGGTAGAGCTCTGGAAGAGGCTGACTGGACAACCATGGAGGAAAGGAAAGGCCTTACTACTAAGCCAGAGTTACCTGGGTATCAGTTATTTTGTCTCTAGACCTTAAAAAAAAAATAAAAAAGAAGAAGAAAAAGTAGTTTGAAGCAGCTCCTACCATTGGATTTTTGGACAGTGGTATTTGCAGGGGCCGAGAAGAAGATGGGGAGAAGAGACAACAGATCTAGGCCGACTTAGGGCTTTTTTGCCTTCACTGTGTGAGCAGAAAGGGTCTTAATATTATTGTAACTTAAGGACAAATCCCAGTAAGCAGAATACAGTGCTGTAAGATAGTCAGAGCTCAGCCCTTGGAAGCAGACAAACGCAGGCTGCAGGACCCTGAGCTAGGGTTAACATCACCGTAGATATTTCACACAAGACCAGTGCAAACATGAGAGCTGAAAAAGATAGAAGAGATTCACGGATCATATGGATCAGGCCTTCTGGTTTGCCTTTCCCAACTGTATGGTGTTGGTAATGCCCTGTATTTGTGTACTGAATGTTATTGTATGTTGTTGTTTACGATATGTGAATAAATTTGTGGTCAGACATATCCACCCTCACCTTTTACATGTGACTAGGGCCAACACTGGATTAGGTCAACTACAAGTGTTATTTGCAAATCATTAAAGTAATAAAAGCCAGTGATGCGATTTTGCTTAAGGCTGTTATCCAGCAAAGCTTAAACATAAGCTCGTTAATCAGAGATCAGAACAGCAGTGCACATGTTCTAGAAGTTAAGCAATTAATCACATGCTTTTCTGCATTTGACTGCTAGATAAAGATAATGTTCCCACCACTTTCACTTTAAATTCAACTCCAGATCTCAATCAGAGGAGAAATTTGTGTCCATGCTGCCATGATAACACCAAGTAGCCTGTATTCACTGCCAGATTTACATATCTTTATTTTCAGGTGAGCTGTCCACTTATAGAAGGATAAAATGACATTAAAGAGAAGCCCATTCCCCTGCCCCTTGGGGAAAAAAAAAAACCAAACCAAAAACCCAACCCACAGCCAAACTTCTTTTCCAGATTTTAAATATAATTATTATTTCAAAAACTTACTTTGCTAATGCCTTCTGCTGTCCATTGAAAGCCATAACAGTCCTGATAGCTGTCAAAATTTCTTCTGCCACAGCTCCTGCTTTGGCATAAGCAGACAGCTCTTTAGCAGTAAGGGATGCCAGGAGCTGGAAAGTTGAAAAACAGATGTTATTGCAGCCTACTGAAAGGGTATGCACTCTGTATTGGTGAATAAAAATTGTCCGTGTTCAAGGCACAAAACGAAGTTTTAGAAAAGAGGGGGTCAGCTCCTCTCTGTGCCCTGAATTCCTCCAAAAATCCAGCTCATTCTCTCATTGTGTCCTCATTAAGGACTATGCAAGCATCAGATAAGCTTCATGACTGACCCATTTTCCTCCCGAGTTGAGGACAGCCTATGATCTGCACTGTCATGTGTGAGGGGTCAGGGACGTGTGCTGTAGCTGCTCTGGGCGGTGTCTGAGGTGTTCAGAAACTAGAGCACCAGTAGCCATTGAAGTAAGCACGGTAGTCACATTACAGCTTTTAATGCTCTTCTTCCTAGCTTATCTAAAATGCTTCAGGTGGAAAAAAGCTTGGTATTATATGCAAATAACCACTGAGGAATACAAGCTGTACCCATTAATGTGGCTACCATGGATCACAAGGGGAAATGTCTTCCTACCTGAAAGGGAAGCCTCTCCAGATATTTCACTAATCTGTATCACTCCAGTCTGCAATAGCTGTGTATATATATATATCTGTCCTAGGGTCTACTCTGTACACAGCATGAGACTTGGTAAATTATTTGCAATGAATGTGGTATGGCACATGCGCAGATGGAAAGAGCTGGAAAGGCATTTAGGCATTTGCGTGGAGGGAAGAGCGAGGGTCACAAGCCTGGGCTTCCCCAGCGCTCGGTGTGGGGAAGTCTCTGTGCGAGGGAGATGCTCTGGTGCAGATGATCCGCCTGCCACATGGCATGAGGACAGAGTACGTGGACAGAAGGAATATGACCTGCATTACGTGCTTGGAAACCCCGAGAAAAGCTACAGGAGGAACGGAAATCATAAAGTAAGCATGGGGCAAAGCTCCCAGCTTCAAAACCACACTAGGTTTCTCCCATGCTCTCCCCCTTTCCTGTGCATAAGAACCGCAGTGTTTTCCTGGTTTGCTTTGTTTATCAATCCCCACACACTTACAGTTGACCAAACTGCTGCTGATGCAGCAAGCAGAGGGCTGACTGACAAAATCACCAGTGTCAGCTTCCACCCGTGGATGAATCCTATAGTAATCCCTGTCAGAAATGTGGCAAAAAACTGTACAAATATACAGATCTTGTCTCCGATGCCTTCGTGGATGGTGTTGATGTCACTTTAAATAACAATAATAATAAAAAAAGATTTGTTAGCTTTGAATGCCTTTCATTCTAACTCCCCCCCTCCATTTCATGCTGTGTGGCCTAATGTCAGAAGCTTTGCCATTTCCTAACTGGCACAGTGAAATTTCTAACCACAGCTACTGAACAGTACCATTAGTCTCTTGTGTGGCCAAAACACAGCAGAAACCTCCTATTATTTAAGACTAATTTTCTGTATTTTCCATCACTCTCAGCTGTTTCTATGCCCTATCACTAGGTCACAAATGACCTAGTTTCCTTATCCAGAATCCAAATGGAGTAATACAAGTAAACAGCCAACCAGCCTCTTCATGTCCCATGACCATCCCAAATAGATTCCTTCTGCTCAGCTCTCTGATGCATTTTATGTTCTTAATTTTGGCTACAGATTCAGATTAAGGGTTATCTCCAGTCTATCAGAAAAACCATTACTTGCAAGAATCTCTATTTTTCATGCAAGTTTCCTTCCCTATTTTCTCTTCCCAGTGTGTACAGATATTAAAGCTGAGAGGGGTTTCATTTAAGCTTCTCTTACACCTTTCAGGACACAGCTCTTGTCCAAAGCTATCTTAAAATCCAGAAAAAAAAAGAATCTGTGTTTGTATGTATAGTCCCATTGCATCTTGGGGCATATAGTCCTCATCCCTAAGTCTATTTAAGTCCATGGAAAATGTCCAAAGACTTTGACTGGACAGAGTCCAGTCTGAGATCTGGCTGTATGTAGTTGCAACCTCATTTCCATTCAACAAAGTGTCAGAGCTTTCAGGTTTGTAAACTAGCTGGAGACAGCAGAGCTGTTTATCTAGTAGTGTCTGCCACGTTCTTCATGGACATTAGAAAGCCAATGTTAGGCATTTCACAGCAAAAACCTTCCAATGCATATATCACAGAAACTGCACAAATGAAGCTGAAAAGAATAATGAATTTCTCCCTCAGGGCTGTAGTATTTCACATTTCAGGGTTTTTTGTTTGTTTGTTTCTTTCTTTTAAACTCTCTAGAGGCTATTCCACAGAAGGTAAGCGGCAGTTTCTTTTAAATGTCATATTTAGGGGGGTAAAAAATGAACCGAGCCCTCACTCTGTCAGTCTGGTGTTCAGTGTTCCTATCTGGATAGTATCAAACCAAGCCATCTCCTGATGGAGCACTGCAAAAAAGAACTTCTGCCGGATCCTGGCTGTCTGCCTTGAAGCAGCAATCAAAAATGTCCATACTTGGATGGTGCTTAGGATCAACACAGCACAGCCAATTCCCACGTAGTAGTACGCAAACCTGTGATAAGGGAGCAAAAGGCCATATGACTCCACTGTACCATGTGAGAGAAATTAGGCAAAGCAACAATTAGTCTTCATTTACTCCATCAAAGTAAATACTGAAATCTGTGATACATTGTTGGGAAACCTTCTCGAGAAGGCAAGCGTTTGGCTTCCGCTCAAAGGGATAATACAGTAAAGGAAAATTCCCCAATACTGTTAACAGAATAACTACAAAGTATCTTACTTAGTCATTTCAGCTTCTATATCTATGCTTGGAATTGACGGACAGCTGGAAATATTTACTGAGGTATCTGTTGGGGGAAAAAAAGAAAAAGTAGTAATATTTGTGAAGGTATTATATGTAGAAGATAAATCATGGCAATCTAGGGTCATCAGTTTGGGAACGTTTTGTATTTTGCAAGTGGGGCTTTGCAAAATACGGAATTATTTGGCAAATACTAGAAGTTCAGAAAATATAAGTGTGTGATTATAGTACCTGATAATTGATGATACAGGCAGTGGTCATGCTCCTTACTATCTCACCAAATTTGAAGTTCATTCATAAAGAGCACAGCCAATGCACTGCTGTTATCCTGTTCAAGCCATTAAAGGTTGATTGAAACAACCAAGTCATTCACAGCAGGAGGAATTTTCCTCATTATATCTTTGTTCAGATGTGCACCAGTGTATAGTCTGGGGAAAAACCTCTGTCCCTGTAGCAAAACATAACTGGTATGTAGAGAAGCCTAATTTTAACTTTTTACCTTCTGACACGTTTGATTTCACACCACTTAGCACAAAGCTGTTTGTCATCTCTCCAAAGACAATGATCATAAGTGGCAATCCAGTACCATTTGCAACAGCTGCGATCAAACCAACTACCATCAAAAGGACATCCACCCAATCAGCATAGCAAAACTGTGTGGACATTAAAAAAAAAAAAGAGGAAAAAAGAGAAAGAGTGGAAAAAGAGTGTGACGTTATGCCTGACAGTTCACGTATTTGTTACAGTACAGCAGATTTAGAGAACATGCTTTGTTTCTACCTACATATTCTAAGCAACAACACTCCAACAGAAGACAAGCAAGGAACATGAGAAGAATTTTGTAGTAGATCCCATACATCTTTAAATCCGTATTCAGCAGGGCTGCTAAGGGAATATTGGCAGAACACATGGATCTTCTTCAACTCAGCAGGGAAAAAAAAAAAAGGGTATGTCCTACATGTTTCTAAGTAATGATCTTCTCTGTACAATATGTTGCATTTTGTGTTCCAGTAAGTTACATATTTACTAAGATAATGCCTTTGAAATGTAAACAAGAGTGAGTTACTGACCAGCACCTGGGTTCTATCTGCCAGTAGAAAAACATTTGCAGCAGAGATTGTATCTTAAGGCTTGTCTACCCTTGACCATTTGTTTGATTTAAAGAAGGATGTGAATTTAAACTGCCATAGCTATTCCTGGATGTGGTTAAACTGAGATCAGAACATTTTATTCCTGACTGTCCTAACCCTCTTCCAAAGTGTAAATGGACATGGAATAAACCAGAGAAGAATAAAGTTCTGTTATTCCAAAATAAGCAAGTCCACATGTAAGAGTTATTTGGGAATAGTTGTTGTATAGAAAACTGACACAAAACCATACCACTGGTTCTCTCAGAGAGCAGATCCCTTAAACGTCAAACACAAGACAAATCCTTTATAAATAGAGCCAAGGCAAGGGCCTGTGCAGTATGTCCGTCCTAGATCAGCCTCAGCAGGGGTGAGCTTCATCCTCCATTAGCACTAAGCTTGAACTGCTGTAAGTGCTACCAATACACTGAGGTGGGAATCTGACCTAACAGGACAAATTTTAAAGAGGCCTTACACCAGCAGTAGTATTTGATAGGTCTCAGGCTTCTTCTCCAGTTTTGATCGTTTATTAATTGCAATTCATAAAGAAACAACTCATAATGACAAATAAAGGAAAGAAAGCTGACCATCAAACTGGACACTAACCAATTCAAAAATGCCAACCACCTTTTTCTCTGGCTTCTCATTTTCCTTCCTAGAAGAAAATGCAAGAGACTAATTAAGATGAGTTGTTTTCTAGCAAAGCTGTGTTAACACCCCCACCCCCAGTACATCAGTGGCCAACGTGTTAAGTTCAAAGAATACCTACGCTTTTTTCCTGGGCTTTAGCTGGTCACTTTGTTCAAGATTTTCATCGTGTTGGAAAGAAGGGTTGTCGTATCCCTTGCTTGCAGATTCTGTAAAATAAAACCCAGACTTTTTAAACATAATATCCCATCTTTCATACCACTTTCTTGCAACTCTCCCTGATGATTCTTTTGCATTAAAGCTTAAAGACTAATTTTTCCTCGTGTTCGTGGAACAGCCTCATGAGTTTTTCTTGAAACTTCCTTTCAATTCAGTTCATCTCCTCTACTCCAGAAAAAAAGCTTCCAGCTCCATTTCCGAGATGGAAACAAGCTTAATTTTGACAGTTAAAATGTTTATCCAGAAAGGCTATCAAAGACTAAAAGCAAGAATTAATTCGGTAAACACCTACACAACTGAATGCAAATGAGGAGAAGCCCTACTGTAGTAAGTGGAATTTCTTATAGTGAAGGTTATAATTGCTGTAGGTAACACACAATAGATGTGAGTTGACTGGAGAATCATGTCTTTGCCTGCAATAATCATCTTTATTTCATTGTATGGAAGGAGTTGCCACACGTCCTGCTTCCTTTGTGCTAGAGGTTTGAGAGATCTAGATGAAAGGGGAATCATACTCCAGAAAGCTTATGATTCTAAATCCATGAAATGAGATGTAATAATGGATAAAGAAACCGATGAGCAACCCCAGTAGGGAGTCAGCTGTGAATCGCATGGGGAGAAAAGGGCTCCACACACCAGCCATCCCCAATTTACTTTTCCCTTAACTTTAACTGCTGACTCACTATGAACAGAATTATTCACATATTGTTTTCAATTTCAGTCAGGCTATAAAGACTGGTTTAGATAGCCACTCAAAGGCAATAATGCACTTCCACCTTACTGAGCTTATTTTAGGAGCATTCTCATGCCCAGGCTAGGACCCACCTAAATAGTTTTACCCATGTGAATGAATTTTGTTGAACTTGGTGGAATGACTCATTCATGAATGTTTTCTAGGTGGTGGCTTTAGTTCACTGTAAACTCATTGTGGTATCTACTATAAAACCACTATGGAAATCAGGAAAGACTTATAATGCACCTTTAGATTTGGAGCTGTGGAATATATTCCTCAAACACACACACTGCTTTCACGCATGTGGCTTACCAGCATTGCAGAGGTCCTTTTCTGTGGAATTTACAAGACAATTGTTCTTCATTGTTCTTTTTTGTGGTATGCTTATGAGATAAAATCACATTAAACAAAGCCTACGTTAAAAAAAAGGCAACAAAACATTTAGAAATGGTAGATATTTAAAGAGTTCACATTAAAATATTTGTGGGTTTTTCCCGTGACTCGTTACCTTTTGGTCTCAACATTGACCTACTTAAAAATAATGACTAAAAGAAATATGTAACAGCATGATAAAGAACTACTTTTAGTAAGATATTAAGAACAGTGCAAACTGTTACCATGGAACCTAACTCAATAGCTCATTTTAGTAGTCTTTTATGCTAAAGCCCTAGATCATTCATATGCAACTATTGTGGATGATCTATTACAGAATAGAGGATTTCCCTCATTATCTTGTGTTTGATTAAAACTTATTGAACAGTCATAACACAACCATGACTATAATGATAAAGACTAAAGATACATGTACGCATTATACCGTACACCAACTAAGCAAGATTTACAGGTGGTAAATGACTGATGTGCCAAGTTTCCCTATGCTTTTCTTCTTGATGTATCACACATACAGATTTAAGGAAAAAAAAAAGTGAAAAAACACACATGAATTTTATGTAGACTAAAATAATAATAACAACAAAGTGCATAATCAACCTGACATAAAAAATTATATTTTTTTTCCAAAACCACTCTTTTGGATAGGTTTCTGGTTGGGGTTTTTTTTGTTTGTTTCTTGTTTTTCCTCCCCTCCTGTTATTTCAGCTTACCTTTACGACCCACGCTGTGCCCATAATCCTCACGGCCGCCGCGGTGGGGCGCGGTGCCCACAGCCCCGCGGCTGCGGCC
>NW_010512126.1:0-13230 GCF_000687285.1 Phaethon lepturus
CTGGACTTTAGTAAAGCCTTTGACAATGTCTAGCAAACCAAATTCTGACTACCCTGTTGCAAAAGAAAATATTTGCATTTCACCAAGCCATAAGGAAGGAGCAGTTATATTGACATAGGGGTCGATTTTGTCTGGGGAATCTATGGAAGATCAAAGATAGGGAGATGATGAAGGAAAGAAAAGATTGCGGAGGCTCACTTGGATAGATTTCGCTGATGTTCTCTTAAGACATGGCCACCTCCATCCCCCAGTGCCCCCTACTTTTGAAGGGGACACAGCCAGGGTGCAGGAAATCTGCCGGTAGACAGTCTATACATACATTATGTATGCAAAGACACTTCTTGGTCTGTTGCCTCATGAGATTTGTAATTTGTTATCTTACTGATAATGTCAGAAGAAAGTTTAAAAATGTAGCCTTTCTATCACATGAGGGTTTAAAGACCAGAAGGCTCATGATTTTCAGCTCATGCAACGTAAGCTGATATCACTCAAAGCAAGATACAGGTGAATGGAGGGAGAAAACACATAACTGAAATATTTTCGAAGTGTTTTGCTTTGATGGAAAAATACAGTGACACTTTAAATCTACTGAAATGAAAGACAGCAAATATTTTAACTTTCACATATATAAATATATATATGTGGAAGCTATTATTAACATGCACCTTACTGTAATGATTCATACAGATGTTAAGCAGGATTATGAGACAAATAAAGGCATAACCATTCTCTTAAATCATGTTATACTGATCAAACAGTTCTGTGCAATACCCTAGCGATTTACTTACAACAAGATAAAACATGATTAGTGCACATTACCAGAGTGGTAAAATGAAAATAATCTCAAAGCACACATTACCCAAGCAAAGAGTACTGAATTGAAATAGAGCCAAGTAATAAATTTACACTCATCAAAGAAGTTATTAAAAAAATTATTATGAATTTCATCAAATAACAAATGTATGCCTGTTTTTGCTGATTCAACAAACCTCCAAACGCTGTGTAATTTTAAGCACGTAAGTTAATATTTTTTAAACTGGGGTCTACAGTCGCCTGGAGGCCATGGTTGTATCCTAAGAAGACAAACAGAGGTAAGGTAGAAAAGAAAGCCTTTTAAATACAGTATTCTGCTGGTAAATTTACAAGAGCGGCATATCAAAAAAGGGTAAAGACTGTTAATATAAGTAATCCACCTCCTTGTCCATCTGAATGCTTAAGCATGTGAGATTATGGAATTAAAGCACTGTATGCAAACTGTACATTCATTTAACTTGTCATTATTACACATACTAATTTTACTGTTACAATAGTTAAAATAATTTAAATGTTGGCTGTATAAATTTCTTTATTGCATATGTTACACAGAACAAAAGCAGAAAACAACGTGGAATACAAATAGATCCAACACTGAGTTGGAGATGATGGAAAATACTCTGCAGATAATCTTCCTAAGTGATATCATGACACAGAAGTTAGTGCAAATTCAAGTACATATTTTAAACCTTTAAAATGTTACAGGATGGCAGCTACTTTCTCTAATATAATTCACTGTGCCCTGTGTCCTTACCAGTTGTTGAGTCCAACAAGCCATTGGGTTAATATGAAACGTGATGAATGAACTCGGCAATTTACATTGAACTCTTTTATAGAGCAACAGCACGTGTGACAGCATTGATGTGACAGGTGCCCATAGCTTGCAAAGAGATATGAAGAGCATTTTTACTATAGAATATTGTGTATTCACACCTGGGCAGAGAGGTACGGCAGGGTCAGGAAATAAGGACAATATGAAACACAGAAAGATGATCTAGTTGATTGGGTATTAACCAGTAGTTGGAAGACCAGAGTTAAAACTAAATTTAGATAAAATTTCCTGCTGAAATTCTTTCCTGTTCTGCTACTTAATTGCCCTTTGGCCTCCAGAGAGTCACACAGACCTAGAAAATCTGAAGGCATTCAGGCTCCTAACTTCTCATTGAAAGCAATGGGGATATAAGCACCTAAATACTCGGTGTTAAAGCCTTTAATCTTTGTGTTTGCTTCAACTCCCCTTGTGTAAAAGTGAGATAAACAGTGCCTCTCTGAGAATGTGATCATTTAGGAGGTGTGAGGTTTTGAGATATTATGGTAAAGAGGCCATAGAAGTACCTAAAGCAGACGCTTTTCACCAGGTAGAGCCTTCAAGCCAGCATAAAGCTTTGGCTGTTGCAGTATTTTTATTTCTCAGCAGTAGTTATGATTTCTATTCTGTTTCTGTGAGCACTCTGTGGGACTATCTTTGGTGTCAGTTGTCACTACAGATTTTACTTATTTTGTTGTGTCATGGAAAACCTAGCACCTTAGCCTGAATTCATTTGGAGTTCAAGACAGTGAAAAAATAACTCAATAGGCTTAATCATTCAGAATATGAACCAGATGAACAGTTATTTTCAACCGGAGTTTATTACAATTTTAATTTTTCCTGAAGAGCTCTGTTTCTTGGACCACTTTTCCCAACTGCATAGCCAGAAAAGTAAATGCTCACATCTGTTTTCATTGTCCACATTTTTTGGCACAGAGATTGATTTTATTTTTTTTTCCCCAAAAGGCAAAACACAACTGTGCAAAATAGATTCTTATCAGGTACTTTTATAAAACTAATGGTAAGTCACTGTGCTCACAGTTGGGCACATTAGGTTTCCATCTTGATTATGGTTAAATGCTACTTGAATAGAAGTGATCATACTAATCATTATTAGAATGATCATTATATGCAGAGCTGAAATATTAATGCAGAACTGGGTCTGCTGTCCTGATTAATAATTTTGCCGAAGGGAGAGGACAGCTAGTCCAGAGAATCAGTAGAAAAAGATTTGCCAAATATAGCCATAAGAAAAGGGCAAAATGATGGAACATTAAAGTAAAATAAAATACTCAGCAGCTTGTAGAGCAGCTGAGAACTCTCTTTCTGCGGTACTCATAGTGCCTACCTCACCAAAGTCTGTAAGGATCATCTTTAGCATTATCTACCTAACTTAAAGAGACCTGTTGGAGAGTTTGCTATGGACATGTACAGGACCTTGTTTTCCTGCACAGTTGATTGAGAGGTTTCATCATGGTGTCTTGCAGGTGGGCTGGCTTGATCTCAGTTAGCTTTAAATACACATTGAGACACTGATGTTGAGAGAGTGCACTTATGTTGTTTACTGGTCAGTTCTTCTGATGCAGCAAGTATAAATCCTCTCCCGTGACTGCATGGGGAGCAAGGGTCCATCAGAGAGCACAATCACTCATGCTCTTGAATTTAGGCATCAACACTCACACAATGAATACATCCCTGAACACCACCCCATGTCTGTGTGGTTACCTACTCCAACACCTGAAAGGTAGGGAAGGGCTGTTGTTCCCATGTTGAATGCAGAATGTAGGTGGGCCGAGTCCCTTATTTAAGTTCAGAGTTGATGTCTTTGAAAGAGCAGGAATTGTACCCCAACTCAAGTCTCCCATATTGAACAGAACTGTCTGGTCTTCACCATGTTCTTCCTCGCAGTGAATGAGGCTGATATCTTCAGGTGCACCCTGGCAGGACAGAAGGTAATAGGGTGACACTGGTGATTATTTACCAGTCTTGGTCCCCTGCCCAAAACCATGGCATCAAGCAATCGTGAAGCTCAGAGTCATCTTGACTGATTTCTATTTTGTATATATGTTACTGGGTTTTGTCATACTGCCTGAAGCAATCTCCTGTGAAACTAAATTAAATATGATCACATAGATGCAGATTATGAACTGACTACATACTCATTATGGAGGTGTTAATATTGAGGTTGGTCTAGAAAAGCTCAAATCTGGACCGCTCAGCTTGACTGTATCTTCAATTCATTTAGAAGGATGTCTAACTACTAATCCCTACTGAGTCAATGAAGTGTCTGCATCCAGAACTGTGGATCTTTGGCTTCAATGATAAATTAGATTTTCAGCACAGGGAAAATTTTTGTAAGGGTAGAAGAGAGAACTGACAAAGGAATTTCAAATTGTCTCAGGGACATGGAGACACAGACATTCCGTTCTGTAAAAGTTGAGAGGGACTGTGTTATGGTACTGTTCTAAAAGTCACATGGCAACACCTGAATTCAGAACCTCTTTTTATTCTAAGACTTGGAAGTTCAGGCCAACCACTGTTAGGGCCATTCAGTGACGGTATGCCAAAGTAAGCTCTACACACGCATATAGTCCACTGCTCCTGTGGGCACAATTCTGCGAGGCAGTGAAAAGTTCTGAGAAGTACTCAGCAGCCTCAATACTGTTAAAGCCCCTGGGAAGGGAGGATACTCAACATGTTGGTAACGTGGACTTTAAAGTGCATTTGAACTGTGTACCTAACAGGCTTAGAGGCTGGATTTTTAAACTCTCAGAACTCAGTCAAATAAAAACAGTTTCCTCCACAGCAAGACTAAGTGCTACTTCCTCAGTTCAGATTATTTCCATGCTAAGATGGAATGGATCCGTTCCATGTTGGCTGCAGAGTTCTTGTAAGAACTAAGGTCAAAATATGTTTTTATAGTTTGGAGACCATACTTTTGTCATTCACTCAAGTGTCTGAAATCTTCATGTTTGAATTTTCACAACAATAATAATAGTATTGCTTTTGAATGGTAACTCAGCATAGCAATTATGAGCCCAGATAAAATGAATGTTTCAAACAATTATCATCAGCCGAACCTAAGGTTTTATATTGTAATGCCTTATAAACTGATTGAGAAGAAATCTTCACATTCTAACAAAGTAAGGTAACTGGAGGCAGAGTGAAATTAATAGTCAGCAGCAATAATAATACTCCCTGTAATTAAATATTTCACATTTCAAGGATATCTATTCACAAAACACTTCAATAGCTTATCAGTTTGGCCAATTTCCCTTGGTTGTGAGGAAACGAAGGCATTCAGCCGAGTGGACATCCTCATTGTACATCTACTTCAGGGAGACAGCTTATCTCCGAGCTTTTGCAATTACACTGTCTCGTGTCTACAAAGTGCAAAGAAATCAGTCATATATGGTACACATTTTGGTTAAATAAAGTCACTTGGAGGCTCAGGTTGTCCTTAAGCCAAAGGGCAAAACACTCCGCAGAAGAGGTCAACTGAATTTGGAGACCAGGGTTATGGGAGAAGCTTCCTAACTGATTAGCAGGCAAATTGCTCTGAGGGTTGTCAATCATGTTTTGCTTCCTTCGATATAAATGCATGTTTATTTTTAGTCTCTTTAGGCCTTGCTAGTACTAGGCATCAGGGCCAATGTACAACAGTGCAAAGCACTCATCTGCCGTGGGGTCAGGTGGAAATTGTGAGAACTCAGCACTTCTCATGATTAGTCTCTAGACTGGGACAGGATGATGGCCATGCTGAAAAACAAGCCAGAAAATAAGATGGCACCTGACTTTCCAGGAGAATGCTTCTGTAAGTGTCTTAGTATTTAATAGATGTCTCTCTTTATAAACTCTAACTCCTTACATCTTTATTGTTTTATTTTATAAATCTAAAGAAAAAATGGCTCACAGCAGTCTTTACCAACAAGCTGCATCTGTTTAATATTAAAGTGCAAAAAATAATAATAAAACCATTACTTTTGGAATATCCAAATAACTTGAGGAAAAATAGCATCCATCTGGCCCATGGTATAACTGTTTTTTACATCAGTTGGATGTTTCTGGGATTACAAGATTCAACACTTATCTTTAAGTAGAGTGAGTTTCTAAAGATGTAGCATCCAGAAACTTGTGGGTAATCTGTCTGCTTAGAAGTACAATATTGTGTTACCAGATCTGCTGAGCAAATGCACAATAAAGTTAATCCTTTGGTTCTGGAAAAGCTGTAGGTATTGCAATGGCAGATGTGCTGAAACAGAAGCGTTTACGTTTGTTAGGGCTTGTGAAGCAGCAACTCCGCCAGCTCACAAGTATTTGAATTTCCTGCAAACATTTACCTAAGGGCTATCATGGGGAAGGAAAAGAGCTCAGAAGGAGTCTCTGAACCCTGTTGGGAGACTGGCAAACCTCTTCTGGTGAACTGGTTGGCATGTGCCTGCATTTTCTCATTGAACTTATTCTCTGAATGTAGTCATTGTGGCACTAAAGTGCTTTTGGTATATGGAGTACAGTATTACCAAGACCAATAGCCAATAGTTATATTTAATATGCTTTCCTCTTCATCCTTCTTAGTATGCCATATGGAAAGCAAGAAAATTAGGGATTTTGTACTGTGGAGGTGTAATGTGACTCTGGTTTGGCCAGAGCTTTGAGGTGGAGCTGCCTTCTAGACCTTCTCTATAAGAGAGCTACCCAGGGAAGACTGGGAGGCTTTAAACCCAGAAAGCCAGGCTGTGTAAAGCACAAACAAGAAGCATAACCTGTTGAAGAGAGGAAACACAAAGTAGTTAGGTTAGAACTGAAATAAAAATTACTTATATACAGCTCTATTCCTCCCTACGAAATCCTTGCAAGCTCATCCTTGCTTCCATGCCCAGTTACAGTTGACTTGGGGAGTTTGAGTTACAGTTAATTCTGAGGAGGCCCCAGAAAATCCCTTCTGTCCCTCTAAGGCCCTACTGACTGCTTTTTGTCCTTTTCCACCATCTCTGTGGGAACTGGTGACTCCCAGTTCTGTGATATACCTGCCTTTCCCAGATGAAGGCACAGTTTCCACCTTAGCAAGAGGGAGTTTTTGACTGGTTGCTTTTCAGGGTCTAATTACATTAGTTGGGTTATATCAAAGATGGCGGTGCAGGAGCTCACAATAGCACTTAAAAGTGTTTGTGCTAAGGACTTCAATACGTGATGTTAGAGACTGTCCCTTCTCTAAGCTTTTAGTTGAAATCTGAAAGGCCATCAAAACACAAATGGAAATAGACTCCTAAAAGCGTGAAGAGGTTTGCCCTCATCAGCAAAGTAGCCACAAGAGAAGGACAAGAGACCTGGGAATTGACCATGGCTCCACTGGTTCCCTTTCTATTTTACATTTACTACAAACACTGTAGGACACGTTTGGTTTGCTCTATGGATGACTTGAACTCACCTCACTAAAAATATCCTAGTTCTTCATCTGATATATTGATAGTTCCCTTCATCCAGCGAAAAAAAAACATTGTGAGGAGTGTCAGCAAAGCAGAGGGAGCCCCAGAAGGCCAGTTTCACTAACAGTATAAAAAATAAAGACCAGAAGCTCCTGAACTGTATTCGCTGTTGGAGAGGGAATGACTGTAGGTGGAACAAAAGAACGATGTTTCTGACATAACAGTGTTATTTTTTCTGTTGTTGAGCATCAGTATAGGCCTTTGTCAAGAGCCAGGATACCACTGAACAAACTCCTGTATAAATACAGATTAAGAGGCCAGTCATTTCCCTGGACCATTTACAAAGTGTGTATGCGACAAGATAGGAGGAGGTACAAAAAAACAGTCGAACCCTATTGATTATCATAATAAACAATAATCATAGAACTACAGCTTAGCAATTCTGATCAAATTTTTTGCAAGTATCATGACAGAAGAGTTTACATCAGCATTTTGAAGGAGGATAATGAGATTACTTGATGTTACCAGAAGGGTGATCCCAGGAGATGATGGCTAGAACAGAATGTAAACGGAACTGAAAATGAAGCAAGCAGGTGGGGGTAGAGGCTTACCGCATCGGTGGGTTGCAAGGAGAAACTCATGTCTAGGGGCTGAACAAGATGCAGTAGGTGGGTAAAACCAGTTTATGACTATCTTTGAAAGAGAAGGCAAAATATTTTATTGGCTGATAAAAAAGGGAAATGCAGTTGAGGGATGCCTAAGAAGGGTGATATGGTCAGGCAATTGGCTAAGATGACGTTTCTTGCAGCAGCAGTCTAGATGGATGTAGGGCAATATGTTAAAACTGCACTCATCAAAACCAGGAAAAAAGGACATTTCAGCATTTAGCACACAACCTAGAGCATAGGAGCTTTAGTTTTGTGGAATGGGAGAGAACTGGTAAAGTTTAAACAGAGCTGAAGCATGAGGACCTAATGAGAGGCCCACATCAGAAATTACATCCAACATCCAACGCATGGGTGACAAGTAGGAAGAAGATTGTGTCAGGGTGATTCAGCCTAGTTCAGAAAAACTGGTTGTTAATACCAGAACCAATTCCCAAAATAGGCTTTAGTGCTCTTATTTACCATGCCTAGTATTTGCCAAGCTAGACGATAGCTAGTTGTCAATGGTAAAGACTGAAGCCAAATGGAGGTAATTTGGAATAGAATGATGACTGTGATATGTCTGTGAAGGGGTACATTTTCAGGTCAGGTGCAGAGACACAAGAAAAGAATCATAACACAACTTTGTGTGACTACTAGAGGGGCAAAAGACAGATGATGAAAATCCTTCATAGACAGACACAGAAGTTGAGGAGGATAAGCTATCGGGTTGATCATGATCAAGTAGTAGATATCTGGGAAATTAGAAGGGAAAACTATTGGGTGTTCATTCTAAAATTTGAGCAACAAGAACCTATAAGAGATTTTGCAAGATCAACTCTGGTTGAAAGTACGAAAGTCAGACTCTAAAGGGCCTGGAATAAAAATAAAACAGAAGACTAATATAAACTCCAGGCAGTAATTTAGATTTTGTGTTCACTATTTGCATAGGAGTAGAAGGGATCTCCTAGATTACCAAGTCCATTCCTCTGCTGTTGTAAGCAATTGTATTTCATAGTCTATATATTTATTAAGCTTTACATGAAAATTCTATTTTTTAATTCCCACTTTTAGTGGAAAGGTGTTTTAGAACTTCAGTCTTCTGATATTCAGAAACTTTAATTTATGGGCTGAATTTATTCATTGCTCATTAGTAATCATTTGTCCTTGTGTCATCATTGTCCATTTGCTTAAGTATCTTTTCTCTCGCTTTAGTGCCTAACCTGAATGTATTTATAGAGAGCAATTATATCCGCTCTCAGCATGAATGAGCTTAGAGATGAAAGGGAGAAGGAAGCAAACATGTTGCTTCAGCCTGGACCAGCTGGAATCTCTTTGTTCAGACTCATGTAAAATGTTTTGCAGCAGCTGAATCTGGAAGCAGCATTTGTGCAGCTCATAGCGATATGATACAGATCTAGCCACCTCACAGCCAGATGAGATGGAAATGGACATATCAAGCCATGGTGGCTATCTGCATATCCATGGGTACTGTGGAACTGAGAACATTAAAACTACAGTCCAGCTTAGCTGGAGAATAATGATCTGCATTTGATTGTGATAAGCACCCATGGTAAGCCATTGTAAACATTTACCACCATTATCACTTGTATTTTTCTAGTGTTGGGAATTAGGTATCTGTCTGTATTCGGTAATCGCTAGCTGTGTGGCTTATTTTGCAGAGCAGACTCTACATGGTGTTGTCTGCACGCTGTAGCATCTGGAGTCAGCAATTCCTTCTGTTCTTTCCTAGAGTTGTTGTATGTAAAGCTGTCTCCCACAGCTCTTCATGCTCAACATAATCAGAGAAGAGCAAGAGTTGCCCATCACATTTCTTAGACCTTGTATACAAATTTCTAATTGCAAAATAGATTCAATAATTCAGTCAAAAGACTCTCTGCCGTAGCATGTATTCAGATAAGCGGTTTGAAAAAGGGATCCTTAAGGGAATGACAATTGCAATAAACTATTCTGCTTGGTGGCATCTCATTGCCAGAAGCAGCAAGCATAGCTGAACAACTATACTAAGTGATGGAAACTTTAGATATGTGATTGTACCTCATTCCTTTGGATATAAAGCTTAAATGCCTGTGATCAGTTTGTTATGAATCAGTTTTTTTAAACAGATTTTAATTTTTATACAGAAACGGCTTTTAGATCTAAAAATGTTTATTCCTCTCATATATGTGTTTGCACTAGCCATCATTCATGCTGCAAAGTATGGGGGTTTTTCAGTCAAAATATTCTTGTGATTCTATGGACTACAAAAGCAATGGAAAATTAAGGGCCTTTAATTCTGAAGAACATACATCATGTAAATGAAAATACGGAAATAGAATAAGATGCTGGTCATTGTACCTGCAATAGATTAGTTACTCAGTGGAATAATGCATCTCCTCAGCCCTTTTCTTCTGGAAAGTGGCATTTTAGCTTGGCTTAAAGCTAAATCCAGCCCTCTCCTTGTAACTGACCTTTGTGCATCCTCACGAAAGGGCAAAATTTGTACAAATTTGAGCTACTCTCACAGTTCAGCGCAAACCATGTTGTCTTTCCTGAGGGAGATAGAGGTATAAGAGTACTGCAGGTCAGGGTTGTGGCACATTGACAGAGCTACATATGGAAACTTGTACAATACCTGATTTAAGTGTACGGTTCTTACAGGGTTTTCAGAGAGGAAGAAAAACAGTGCGGTTGTCCATGGTGTTTCTCAAAGGAGCTCTGCATTAAGATTCTGGAGACAGGTTTGAGTTCACCTGGTCCTTTGCCCCTTGCTTGCCTGATCACGGGAGGGAAGGCCACATGGTAATTGAGAAAGGGACTGCACATTGCAGTAACTAATAAAAAATCAATGTTGGCAGCCTGCTCAGTGAAAAGGAATGAAAAAGCGGAGGTGGCAGGAGGGGTTTATTAAGGCTTTCAGGAAGGGTGGTGGTTTTCTCCTGTAATTCAAAGAAACAGCAGCAAAACAAAAAGAGAACTAAAACAACAGACAAATACAGTGTGTGGAAAAAGCCTGTTGGATACTTGTCTTTGCACAACAACTCTCTTCATAAAGAAAACAGCATAAATATAATTAGTTGTGCAATAGTACTCCAGTTTGCTGGCAGCGCCCTCATCTGTCTTCTCAAAATATTTGTCACTAGTCCAGGTAAACAAAAAAAAAAAAAAAAAAAAAAAAAGCAATAATCAGCAAACTGAAATCAGAAAAATGTCTCCCATATGGTTATGCTGATAGGGTGATGTTGCCTGCTCTGTGCCTGCTCCATGCACACAAACCCACAGGAGACAGTGACCTCTTCTGCATGGGTGTATCCAGGGCAGGTGTGGTGACCAGGCACAAAAGAATGTATTCACAGTTTTTGGAACCATGTAAAGCTGCCTACACCTCCCACAGGGTAAAAGAACTGGACCATATAGAAGCATTTCCTTGAGTGAGATTTGACCCACATACCAGCAGCTGGACCAAACAGCTAAATAAATATATATGTAGGAAATTTTGAAATATGGAGACATTTTGAAATGAAAAACTAAAATGTTTTCAGCAACTTTGTGGTATCACAACTTAGAATCTTTTTAGCGTGAAAGGTTTTGTTTATTTTAAAAAAATTTTGAAAAATGCTTACTCAAACTCTAGGAATCAGTACCAACTTCACTTCTACTAAGACCTTTCTTTTCAAACAAGACCTTTTCTTCTCTGCTATGGCTGATTCACTAGGCTGATTCTTTTGTTCTAAAAAGTAGGAAATGCTCAACATATCCAAGAAAAGACTCAATCTCTCAAGAAGAGCTCCAAATCCAGAAAGGAAGAAGGTAAAACCTCCATGAGGTGCCTAGCCACTTCTCTAATGTTCCTGACTGTATGTAGAACATGCTCAACTCTATAATGATGGTCGGCAGTGTCAAACTCTCTAACTGATGTGAAGCTTCATCTCCTTGAGACCTGCCATCGTTTGGATGGTGCTAGTTAGGTGCTGGCATCTAGAATTCATGGTCCAGATCAGGGGCCACTGTGCTAGACACTGTATAAAGCTATCATGAAAAGAAGAGTGATGCCACATTGCAGCAGTGCCACATTGTTGTGGGATTTTTTGGTTTTTAATTGGGAAAAAAACCCTGCAGTTATCCGATGCTCTAGGCTTATGTACAAAGCATGTTTAAAAATACAATAGGCATTCAAATGGGAACATTATTAATTAAAAGCCTCCACGTACTGTACAAATGAAACGTTCTTCTCTCTACCTACTCAAGTCATTCATTCAGAAAAATCCTGGGAAAATAGTTAGGCTTTGCAATGTGCCCCATAGGTCAATGTATTCAGGCTCTAACAGACCACGTGGGAGGAGTAAGTTCCAGGATGGGGAAATCTTCATTGCAAACTCTCTCTCAAAGAGACTACATTCAGAAATGTGTACAGCACACTCACAGAAGAATGGCTCTAGCCTGTTGCTCAGCTCAAATTTTAAATGAGTCCTTTAATATATGTATATCCAACCAAGGAAGAGATGCTGACCTATGCTCCTGTATGAAGCACAGCAGGGGAAGGACTTTGAAGACCTATAGGGTTTTCAGACCCGCAGCTTGACTGCCTTTTTTTTTTCTACTGTGTATATCCTTAGGGTTTAGATTTATACCACAACAACGCCTTTTCTCTATGCTCAGCAATCCATGCCCCTTTATTTAATAGCAGTGGCATCCTTGAGAGTCAAACTGTCCCTGGGCAGCTCATGACAGTATGTTACAAGACGTATCCACAAGAGCTAGTCTCACAACTATTTACTTTTCCTACAGTCCCATATCAAAAGTTCCTTTTAGTATAGGGATGGGTCAAAGTCTGGCTACAGAACCCTGAGCCAAACTTCCCTCATGCTTTAAAGTTTGGTGTTATATTTCAGATCCATCCCCTAAATCAGACTGGCTTTCAGTGTTCAGATCAGAACAATCCCTATCTTATTTGCTTGCTGGCTGCAAAACAGTAGGAAGATTGTCAATACCCTGCTCAGGCCCTAATTAAAAATCCAAACTCAAATTTAATATTTCAAACATTATCTAAAATATATTAAGATAGTCAGTCTATTGCTGTTGCTCATTACTCTGTCGAAACCTAATATTAGTAACAGCATGTACAGAGGACCTGGAGCATGAATTAATAATGAGGTGCTTGTGCTGGAAAACATGCAGGAGCCTGGTTCCCCGAGTTGGCAGATGTCCGGCAGAGACTAGTTTGCTCTTCTCTACACAGTGATCAAATCATCTGCTCAACAAAATCATTGGGAAGGAAAGTATTTCTGACTAGCTTACTTCCTCTGATGGTTGTTTTCCAAAAACAATGAAGACGACAGGTCGTCAGAAATGAAGGGAGCCACATCAGGGAAAAAAGTCTTTAAACTGATGGAATTGTACTACTGATCGAACGGTAGTAGTGCTTGTATCTGAGTATGATCCTCAAACAGGTGAGGATCCACCATGTCCTCAGCCTGCCCTCACCTTGAACACGAGTCTCTTCTTGAGGCTTTTGAAGTGAGGTTTTAAACAACTCTTT
>NW_010512126.1:13261-24630 GCF_000687285.1 Phaethon lepturus
ATCCGAATGAGAATATAAAGAAAGAGCATGTTGTTAATGCTCGTGGCCGGGAGCTAAGGTATTGGAGGAGTTCGCAGGTTTTCTGTAGATACGAGCAAGGACTTAGCAAGTCACTGGGCTCTTCAGGTGAAGCCAGAATCAGGAACAATGTGCAAGCTAGAAAATACCTGCATCATTTGTAGCGTGCAATACATATGTATTTATGTATAATGTGTATGTGCCTATAAAAATATATTGTAGCCATGTAAACTGTATTTTTCATATGTATAATAATACTACAGCTTGATCAATGATGTAGTATAGAGGTTAGGTTTATTTATATATACATGCGTGCTCCCTTCTTACGCATGCTTTACAGGAAACCTGGCTTTCACCTGTCCTCGTGGTGCCTCACACTGGCCTCCTCTGCCCAAGCATGCATTTCTCCTGAGGGTGAGCCCAGCTACCTTTGTGCTTCCTCTGTGCATGGAGAAATGCCTTCAATATTTGTAGAAAAGAAATAATAGTTATTGAAGCTGTTTGTGCTCTGAAACTTTAGCTGTGCCCTAGTCTTACACACGCTTTTCCTGTAAGCTGAACATAGTGTTGCCCACACTGCAGCACTCAGTTCTGTAGCTACTGCCTTGTTCTCGCACTGTAAATTAAAAGGTGTGAAGGAGAAGGAAATTTCCCGCAGTAAATGAGACAAATTATTACATAATCTTGTGTAATTTTTGATGCAGGAAACAATTTTCTCAGTGCACCTGTTGGAGGGAGAAACAAGCCTGCTTCAACCATCAATCTGTGGGACCTCAGAGCTCAGCCTGAAAGCAAAGGTGAAACGAAATACGAAAATTGCAGTGCAGCAGAAGAGGAGTCAGCTATCTGAGGGCCTCTGCTGAAATCCCATCTTTCGGGTAGGGTTTCTTGTGCATTTTCATGTTTTGGTCACCTGACGGTAGCTCTCTGGCCTAATTGGTTTCCTAGTTAACAGACTAAGTAATGATGTAACCAGAGTGTGTGGGAACCAGACCTGTGTGACAGATACAATTTTTCCCAGCCATACTAATTTTGCCTGCTTACCTGGTTCTGCTGCTGGTTATCTGGAAACTTGAACTACTTAAAGCATATAATGAGCCAAGCAAAGGTTGAGACACAGCTTAGTCATTTAACATAAAATTATCTCCCACTGCAAAATACATTAACTTGTGAAGTCCGATTATTTTTGTTACTAAACATCACTATATTTTAATCAATATGGCTGTCTACAGCTTTTATTTACTTTCTCTGTGATGGGCTGAAGTGAGAATTAGCTGCTTGTAGCCTAAAGGAGCAGATCAGTCCTGTTCAATTACAAGTATGTCTCCATAACCACTTTCTGCTCTTCACTGTCTGTCATCCCCAAGCACTCTCACACAGTGTTCCTCATCTGTGCTGGTGATTTTTGTAGCTGAACGTTGTTGCTATTGCTTCTGTGACAACACAAGGGTTTCAGAAAGGCTCCAGCTAGCATCAGGGTCCTGTTGAACTGGGGACTATATAAACGTATAATGAGAAATGGTCCTCTAAATGCAAAGAGGTTGCATCCCAAGTACCTCAGACAGAGGTAGCTTGGTGGAGAGGAAAGCTTTGCAGCCTCAGGGCTGAGCCCCTAAGACAGTAAATTTTAAAATAATCAGCCTGAGAAACAGCCTGATGTAAAAGAAAATAATTGGGAAAGGGAGGGGAGAGGGAAAGGGAATACCTGGCATGGATGAGCCCTGACAGCTTCCTTCTCCATGTGGTGGACAAAGAATGAAGGTCTCAAGACTTCTCTCTACTGTAACATAAAATCCCAGTATCTACATGTAGCTCACACTGGGAAAAGCTGATCTTGGGAGCAGCTTGAGCCAGGGATGTGCCTGGCTCTTGGCATTTCTGTGGTCCTCAGGCAGTTCCCATTTGCCATTGCAGAAGGGGCCATGTCTCTGCACAGCAGTTAAATGTTTTCTAATGAGTCAAGACACCTGCACTGTCGCTGGATGGGCTACAGAGCCTGGAACAAACTTCGCCATGACCCTGGTGGTTATTGTTCTGCAGCAAAACACAGCCAGTACAGCCTGTGTCTGATATTCTTTAATAGAGAGGAAGCAAGTTTTATGTTTGTTTGCATGCATCTAGCTTTTCTTTCACTTTGCACCCACAGACATGTTTGATAAATGGAAGAAACTGAGAGCAGAGGCAAGAAGCTGGACTCCTAAGGTGATCTGAAACTGTTTTATGTTTTTCTTGAAAATAGGACTCTTAAATGTGATGACAGAAATCATGAAAGTAGCAGGGCTTTGCATACACTTGACATGGTTAATCCAGTCAGTAAACGTGATGTTAAAAAAAGGACACCCCACAGTGTTTCAGTATCTTTCTATTTGAAGTTTATACGATGCCTGATGCGAATGCAATGGATCTGGGGCCTGACATCTATTTAAACTCTTTGGGAGCAGTATCAAACATTAATGGGGATTAGTGTTAGAACTGGTGTAAACATAACAAACAATCTGCTGTAAGTGTATGCTCACATTTCCATATGTTATGTAGGTAAGCAGAGCCACCGAAGAGAAAAGAAACCCTGAGAGGTAGCTCTCAGCTAACTACTTCTAGGATTGGTAGAGGCAGACACTAGTAGGGCACAACTATCTCATCATATCAGTATCTACATGCTCATAAAATGCTCTGTCTAGAGCTGCAATTTAGTTTTGTAAAAGGTAAAAAAGATTTAGAGATATGCAATTCCATTGTGCAAAACTACTAAAAAACAGATAAAAATGATTTAGTACTTCCAGGTGTGCTGTAATTCTTGGCAGAAAAAGCTAATTCCAGGTGTGTAACATCAAAAAAAATCCAACCCTGTTGTCAAACCTGGATAAAATCATCAAGATAGAAAAATAGAAGCTAAACTAGGAACAAAGTCCAAAGCACAACTGCAGAAAGACAGCCTCTCCATTGAAGAAATTATTGCATATAAGTGAATCTCCCTATTACTTAAGTAAACATAGCTTGATTCTGGGCAATATTTCAAAAGAGATAAAGCTTTGGCATGCATGAGCATATAGAAAAATGACATATTCGCAGTGGGAGGTATGAGGTGGGGTTTCCAGTAGTGCCAAAATTTATCTCACACACATATGCTTAGGGCCAAATCTAAAGCTGCTGAAGCAAAGAGCAAATCTTTCCACTGTCTTCAACTGGCTTTGTACTCAGTGTTCACTCACACTAGGAGAAAGGGGAAAAAAATACATTGGTTTCCTTATTTGCGGCCAAATCATTTACACATTTTTCCTTCTCCTTTTAAGCCTGGGGAACTCTTGTCATTGACTTCCTCAGGGGCAGGTTCTTAATCAACAGATCAAAATATAAGCTGTACCACAAAGTGGAAAATACTATTATACCAGCTAAAGTTATTTGCTTCAGCAACACATGTGGTATGGGATATTATTACTCCATAATAAAATACACATTGATTCATTTGACACATTTTTCTTTTAAAAGAGCTTTTATTTATATGATGTATTTATGGACAAATATGTATTGAATGCTTTTTAAGTCCTATTATAATTTGGTTTTATTTCCACATGTTCAGATGAAATGACCATTACTGGGACTAGAAACCTACAGAACTAATGGAAGCTTTTCTATTTGGTGCCAGTTTTATATCCTGCAGGGGTAGTTGCCACTTTATTAATATCCTGCAGGTCAAGTTAATTATTTTTTCTTTAAACAATATATTTTGCAGGCTCTACGCGATTCGATACAGTGTCACACTTAGTACATGCCAGTTTTGCATCTGAATTAAGAGCCAGGGAATTGTACCAGACGAGACCTCCAAGTAAGTAAGTTTTGCAGAAATCCATGGCCACACAGAATGAAAATGGACATGGCAACCTTGTCTTCCAAAGGTACATGTGAAAACTCTTTAGGAATCAGAGTATTAGATACGAAAGAGATTTGTCAGGAAAGTCTGGTTTACCCTAAAGACCAGGCCTTCTGCTGCCATGATCAGCAGCTGGGTGCGTGGCAGTGCATTTGGTTCAATTTACTCCTGTAAACCAACGTTTTTTCCCTTGCTATAACCTTGATTTATCAAAAAGGGGTTGGAGAAACCCAATCCTTTCTCAGTCACAAAATCACTCCCTGACTTTCAGTCCTGCTGTCATCCACAGGAGCCTAGACGGTGCAATGCCGGTGATAACTCACGGGCATTTCGGTGATACGAACACAACACAGGTGAATAGGAAAACCTTTTTGCCCTTGCCTTGAGACTGCTGGGCTGGGTGTCCGTTTCTTATTGCAGAGGAGCAACAAGGTGTGACTCTGTGCACAGGGCAAAGCAATTAACAACCCAGCTGTGATTGCACAGGGCTTTCTATAGCCTCTCTCTCTTTTTCCCACACATACTACTTGCACGTAGGGGAGGGGAAGGGGCTTTTCATTTCCTTTCTCCGCTCACTGCTGTGATTGCACTAAGTCAGTACAGAGATTCTTATCTCGAAGCAGAGAGGAAAGTGAAATCTCCAGTTTTGTCACTGTTTGAGTGTTCTGTAATATCTAGGGAGTTCAGCAAGGACTGATTTTACTTTCATGGCATCACTGTGAATTAGAGCTGTTTGTTCTGTCCAGACCTCAGCATTAGGGCAGACAGGGTCCCAGGGGAGTAAAGGTCTCTCAGACCTAGCATGAAGTGATACTGCTTTGGTTTTTTGAGATTGTGATAAATCTGTTTTCCACTGAAAAACACTGAGGAGACGTTTTAATTTTTACCTATCATTTCAGACTCTCCAGACTATTAAGGCTGCATAAATATTAAAGGCTTGTTATTTACATTAGAATCATTATCTTTATAGATACCAGTGCTTGCTAAATGATTCATAATGCATAATTCATTCAACCAATTCTGTCCTTTCCTCTGTTTGTTATTCACCTGCAAACAGACTTTGATTTTTACAAATTTGTTCATTATTCAAATCATTCCAGGCTCTCTTCACAAACATATTTTAGTGGTTTCCTTTGCTTGAAACCTATTGTCTCCAACCATATTTTTATCAATTTGCTTCTGTTGTTGCTTCCAGGGTGTAATTGAACATTTAATAACAGATCTGAAACTCCACCTGACTTTAATCAAGATTTACAGCATAGCTGTGGGCATTCATGCTAATGCATCTGACGCTGCCATACAGCCACTGACAAAGTAAATTCTGTGGTTGTCATATAGCCAGCTCTGCCTTTTATTCCCATTTGTTGGAAACACAATAATTGATAGAGTTCTGCAGCATGTCACCAGGTTGTAAAGTCTGGGAAATTAACTTTGGTATTTACATACAAAGCAAGCATGGCAAGACTTGGGTTCTTGCTGAACTACACCGCTGCGTGGTGTGGTTCAATGAGAAAGCACCAGAACGGGATTTCAGATACCTGGTTCAGATCTCCAGCCAACCATTTCCATGCAAGGTTGCTTCCCCCTGTACCTCAATTTTCTCTTCTGTAAATTGATATCAGCATTGCTTGAGGAAGATCTTGTTCTGCAGAGACCACAAGGAGTAAAAAACGCTCCTGGCATCTAATTTTAGACACATACATTAAGTTGCTTCCTCTGAGCTGCCTGAAAAGAGAGTTGTAAGAAGTTTCTCCACTGATTTCTAGCCTCGGGGCTGCTGTTCTGAAACATCTCCAAGCTGATCCCTCACTCCCCATTAGAGGAGTCTGGAGAGACTCACCACCTCAGAGCTTAGGTAAAGTGCCTGAAGAAACACCGCTAGGCTTCTATGAAGAGAAAATAGTTTGGCAAATAAAGTGTAGTGTGTTTATCTCTGATCCAAATACTTTGATCTTTAAGATAAGAATAGGGAAAAAGTTCTTTTTGTTCTCAATTCAGTTTGTCACTATTCATTGTTAGTTTATTTTGGATGCACTTCTGAGAAGTTGCTACCTGCACAATGGGGAAAAAGAATTTGAAACAATACAGAAAAGAAAGAAGTCAGTAGTAAGGAACTGATTTGTTATCTGAGTCTACAAATTAATGATTGTAACAGATCACAATAATTAAAATTGGTTGAAAAGCTTGAAAAAAAATTTCCTATAGATTTTTAGAAATAACAAAGGTATACACCTCAGGTTTGACTTTTAATTGTTTCAGAGTGAAATTTCAAGATAAAAGTGTCAAAATTAATCCATTTTTGTTTAAGTTTAGTTTGCAACACTATTTTCAGTTTAGTTAGGAAAAAAGACTTTTAAAATTTTCCTCGTGATTGCTCTCTCCATTATAGACTGGTCTCAACACCTTTTATTTGTTTTCTTCCCACTAGAGGTAGAGAGATGATTTTTATAAACAATGAAAGCTTAGAAATGCAAAAAAATTAGGAATGTAAAATTGGAATCAGAAGCTTCTTCTCTATTCTAGGTTTTCATCTAGAAAAATATGACAAATGGCCCTGAATGAAATTGTCCTCTTCATTTCTAATGTTTCTCCACTTCAAAATTTAAAATGTGATTGTTTTTCCCCTCAAGTTCTCAGTTTTGTTGTTTTTGGTTTGTTTTGTTTTTTTTTTCTTTCCTATTAATCTTTTACTGTACAACCAGGCTCTGGTAAAATATGAATTTCTAATTAAGAGTGACAGTGATTCAGCTATTTAACATATACAGTCACAGTCCATAAGGACATAAGTATCCTTGATATCTACTAACCACAATGCTCGCTTTTAGCAGTAAGGAATAAAGTCGGCTTTTACATCAGGAGGTTTACTTTTACATTGTTCACAAGGAGGAATGAGGTAAGCCTTAGCACATTCCTGCAGTGGTTTTGGACTGAATAAGGTAAAGAACATTTACTTATACAAATCCCTCAGTGTTTCTCAGGTCACATCCGTACCCAGGCTCGTGCCAGGTAAAACGTTCAGGCATGCCCAGTGCAGCACTGTGGATTGGCGTGTTATGGAGAAAAAGAGTAGTTTGGAGGTTTTTTCTGGAGATGAGAACTCAAACTCCACCCAAGCACTGGGCTGTCTTTGCAGGAGCAGCAGCACTTCCATGCATTTCAGGGCCTGGCATTGCAGTTCTGATCCAAGTTTAGATCTGCCATAATCTCAGTCTGCCACAGTTTACTGAAAATCTATTTCCTCATACCTGTCTCAAATTCAACTGATAGTGAGTTATGATGAGAACCAGAGTCCACAGAATATAACGATCTCTTAAACTAGTCTCCTGATGAGCTATGGAAGCATCAAAAGTGAGAAACTGCAGTACTGCTCATTTTCACTAGTCCTCATTATCTTTCTGCTGCCTTCTCTCCCTTATATCATGAGTCATCCAACACTTGATGCTTGGGAACACCATGTGTTATTTTGTCTCCCAGTCACTTTTGTCCCTTCCTCATGCAGTGCATTCACACAAACCCTGTGATCACAGTGGAGCCCCCGCCAAAATGGCTCAGCTTCCTTCCCAGGGTGTCAGAGAGCCAGGAAGAAAGGTTTGTTCAAGGTCTTGGCTCCCTCTCCTGGCTGGCTTTGCAGCAACTTAAAATGAGATTTTAGCCCTTCAAAAATTAGTGTTTGCTTACTGTCAATGCACACTTGAAACAAGAGAAAAGAGCACTCTAGTGATGAAGATCTCGTTTTTAAAAAAAATAAATTAGGAAGTTGGAAGCTAATCTCACTAAAAATATAGTTATTTAAAGTAAAATCATCATGCTTTTGATATAGACTATTTGAAAATGTTTTCATCCTGCCAAGACTTCTTGAATGCCACATACCTATGAGAAAGGGTCTTTTTTTTTAACTTGTTTGTTTTTCTGGATTACCTGTATTTTCCTCCTGACCTGCAGGCTCTAGACTTCCACTTAGTAAATGTCCCAATAAAGGCTGTGTGTTATCCTTAAACAGTGGTAGCATTCCCCCTACCTGCTAATTGCTTTATTTGTCCTTACTGCTTCCGTCCCCTCACCAACAAAGGCTTTAGCATAAAGGGCAATGAGGTAGAACATGACAAGGAGAGTGGGAGCCAGAAGAGTGAATACTTCTGTAATTACACAGTAGCCTGGAGTAGCTCTTCTCAAATCAATTATGTAGCCTGGATTGCCCAAAACTCTGAGGACAGAGCCCTTGTTTTAATTTGCCTATGGAGCTATGTGTTCCAGTAATGGGCAGAATTCTTGCCTTGTTACCAGTTGCCTTTTATCAGAATCCACATAATTCCTTCCTTATTTATTTTTATCTAATTACTTTATTAATAATACATTGTACTTAGCACAGCTACAAACCAATCTCTGCAAATTGCTTTGCAAACATTAACAAATGAAGTTTCACTTTATCTTGTTAAAAAGGTAGTGATGTGTCCATTTTTCTGTGGGGAAAACCGAGGCAGATGATTGTACCAGAAAGCTATTAGAAAAAGCAACTGGAAAACCACCCATAAAATAACCAATAAACTGTAGTTGCAAAGTAGATTGCTGGATAAGCCAAGAGCTTAACCCAGCAATCAAAACACTTAGCCCAAACTCTACGCTTGCTGTGTACTCCTCAGAATTGTCTTTTTTGGAGCTTATAATGGGCGCAAGCCTAGGCAGTATAAAAGCAAAGTATTGGCAGTGTCAAGAGGATTTCAGAAGTTTTGGAGACTGATTTTTGTTGTTGATGAAGAGTTTACTAAATAGCATACTGCATGTAAAATGGACCTTACAGGATTAAGGAGCATGAGCATCTTTATTGTCAACTGATTTCACAACTCCGTGAAGGTCTCTTACCTTCCAAAGCTTCTAGCTCTCGTTACAGAAGTCCGTGTCAGAACTTCCTTGGCATCAGTGACTGGGATTTGGCCCACACGGTAGTCGCTGCCCTCATGTGTTTCTTATTTCTTCCTTCCATGTGGGACACTGAACAGAAGCTGTGTCCAAATGCCTGTAAAAGTTTGGAATGAGGCAAAAATTTGCTTTTGATCCCTATTCTCTTCCTAAATGAACTACCAATATGCAATGAGCAGCTAGAGTACCGGTTGTTTTATTTAAGCAATGACTTCAGCAATGCTGTAGAGAAGGGGAGAAAATATTTTTGAAGATACATTTAAAAGGCATCACAGTCACTGCCTGCAAGGAGAAGTTTACAGAAGGTAGAAGGGTGGCTAGTGAAGCTGTTCAGGTAACTTGTTCATTAACAGAGGTGTGCATGCAATAACAGAGGTGAAGGCCTAAAGTGAAATTTTGTGCAAACTTTTTGTGAACTAAAACACCGAAAAAATATTTCATATTTCACTCAAAAGCAGTTTCAAGCTTCCTAGACATTTATAATTAACTGCAAGTAAATTTAGAATGAAAACATTT
The DNA here is from genome assembly GCF_000687285.1 of Phaethon lepturus. Taxonomy (NCBI): domain Eukaryota; kingdom Metazoa; phylum Chordata; class Aves; order Phaethontiformes; family Phaethontidae; genus Phaethon; species Phaethon lepturus. Next base: position 22,581 of record NW_010512126.1, read on the forward strand.
TCAGACTCTTAGTTTAAAAAAAAACCAATACCCATTCATGAAAAGTTTGTGTTCATAATGTGTATTTCTCAGTGAAAAAGGTTTATCTGGAAAAAACATGTCTGGCTCTAGCTGTAACCTTATCTGCATAGCCTGTAATAGAATATCTCTAGATATAGAAAGACTTTTGTTCTTTTTGGCATAGCTGATCAATCAGATGTGTAGGATGGAGTTACAAAAGCTCTTACAGTTTGCAGGAGTTGCTTTGCTGTTCATGGCTTTATGAATAGCACAGCCCTAGAAATGATGTTACAAGGAGTGAACGGTATTTTGAAAACTGGGTTGTTCATCTGTATGACATGTGGCTCAAGCCCTCAATTGCCACTGGTTTCCCATAGGATTTTGACGCCACAGAAATGCACATGAAGGGTCAGTCCTTGCTTCAGTCTGCCTCGATGGGGGAAAATAAAGGCAATGGTGTTATGCCTGTTTTACACATAGGCAGCTGAGGCACAGAGGGGCAGGCTGGGTTTTATTCTGGTTTTGTTTTGGGTTTTGTTATTGTTGGTTGTTTTATTGGTTGTTTTTTTTTTATACCTGGCGAAATTTTCAATAAGCTTTTTATATTAATTTCTGGTTTTAATGCTTTCACCATCACTATGCCATAATTTGCCCAAAGTCTCTGAGGAGGTTGCTGGGAGGGCTGGGGACTGAACCTTTCCTATCTGTAATGACAGTCAATGCACACCTCTAGAGGGAATAGATATAAACCTTCATCCAAAATCCATGTCAGGTTCAAAAACACCTTTTAAAAGACAGCTGACCTACTGCAGGATTACAGTCTCAGGTGAAGCAAGCCAGAGCCAGAGCAGGTCCTTACTGAATAACCTGCTGTGTGCAAGGTGAAAGCAGCACAATATCAAGGCTGAGTACCCTTAGAAAGTCCAATGATCCCATGGAGAGCGACTAATCGACTGGGAATGAACCAGTACCTCTTGCGAGATTTTTTTCCAGGCAAGTTGGGTGCCAGTAAAATAGTCTAAAGAGGCAAAGGTGAAAAGTTTAGTAATTTATTTAGGCACAGAAGTCCGGTAGCTGGAGTGTAGGATTGTTGGTGGAGTGTAACCTCTTGTGCCTGGGTTCCCAGTCATCTCAAAAGGCAGCACCTTTTCTTTTTTATAACTCATTAAATTTCTCTAGGAAAATCCAAATGTGTTATCATCCTGATATTAATTTGCCATGTTAGCCACTGCTGTCATGCCCAGATGGTCAAGAGAACAGGGAATAATTGTCATTTGGGAGGAGACGGTATTACATAGTTAGATAGAAATCACCCCTTTAAGGATTTATAGGAAAACAATTGGTGCAGTATGGCGTCCAGCTACCTCCCCAACTGCTGGTAATGCATTTGTGAAGACACTAACACAGTAAGGTTTGAGCCAGGCTCCCCCTTAGAACAGCCACCAAATGGCATTCTTGCAGTATTAACTTTCTGTCACTTCCAGCTCAAGATGTGACCTAGAGTAATGGTGTTTAGGTGAAAAGGCTTCCAGTCTCCCCATCAGCTCCCTTAACTACTCCCTCTCAAGATGCATGTTAATTTTGTGCCTTCAATTTGCAGGCCACAACTGAAAAAAATTATGGACTTGTAGTAACGTTCTTCCAATTAAAAGAAAACATTTGTGTTGTCAAAGTTAAAGCGAAGAAAGCTAACTTGGAGTTTCCAGAAACTTCAGATATCAAGGAGCACCCAGCCTTACCACACAGGTTGCAGGCAGGTTTGCAGAGGTTTTTCTCTCTCATATATCTCTACATTTGCTAAGTTAACAAAGCAAAATAAAACAGTTGTCTGTTTCTTTAAAGATTTGGCTCTTTTTCGTACCCGTGTGCTGCACGCACACTGATGCAACAGCCCCTTAAAAGCAACAGTCCTTAAAAAGCCCCCTCCCTCCAAAACCAGGATCGATTTCTAAATCTTACAAGCTATTGCCGGCGGCCGCCGCCCGTACTGACGCACGGGGCCCGCGGCACCGTGAGCAGAAGCGCGGGCAGCTCGGGCAGCCCTGCCTGC
>NW_010512127.1:0-262 GCF_000687285.1 Phaethon lepturus
AGTCCATCGGGACAGCGTAGTGCACATCTCTGCACAGCAGTGGGACTCGGGGAGCTCTGAGGGCTCGTGGGTCACCCCGAGGCTCTGCCCAGCTCTCTGTGTTGGTAAACACATTCACCATCTGCACGAACCGTACAGCATCACGAGAAGTAGAGAAGAAAAGTGTTTCATACATACTTCGTCTTTGCCTCTTGCCCTTCACCACTTTGCTGCTGCCTGTTAGATCCATCGAGCTTAGAAAAACCACCACCACAAACAGGCA
>NW_010512127.1:369-627 GCF_000687285.1 Phaethon lepturus
ATCAGAGCTGAGAGTCTGTGCACGAAGCCTGGTATGGGACCATATCCACAAACTACATCAGCAACAGCGAGCTTAGGTAGCAGGTAACATGGCTCTACCTTCATCCCCGTAAGGAGCGCAGGAGCTTGGCTCTAGTCCCATCTGGGGGCTCTGGCAGCGAGCGTTAGCTGCTTGCAGTTTCCAAGTGCACTCGCAGGAACTGCAAAGGAAGAGGAGAACAGATTAACTCGCTGGTTGACATCGCTGCTGTGACACCTG
>NW_010512128.1:0-335 GCF_000687285.1 Phaethon lepturus
CGTGGCCCCGCCCGCCACACCCACAATGCACTGGGGCGGGGAGGGGGGCACGCGCCTCACCACTGCCGCCCCGGGGCCCCAGTATGCCCCAGCACCTCCCAGTATCCCCCAGTGCCACTCCCAGTATCACTCCAGTGTTCCCCAGTATCCCGCAGCACCACCCAGTGCCACTCCCAGTGCTTCCCGGTATCCCCCAGCACCACTCCAGTGCCACCCAGTACACCCCAGTGCCACTCCCAGTATCCCCAGTGCCTCCCAGTACCCCCCACTATTCTCGAGCATCACCCTGTGCCACCCCCAATGCCTCCCAGTATTCCCCAGTACCTCCCCGTATC
>NW_010512129.1:0-1304 GCF_000687285.1 Phaethon lepturus
CTGCCTCCAGGACACGCTCGCTGTGCGCTCGGGCCGGCAGAGCCCTGGTCGTGCCGTGCAGAGCGTGGAGAGCCGCTGCAGCGTGCCGTGCGGTGTCCCGGCCGCTGCTCGCGCGCGGTGCATGGCTGTAGTTGTAATGATTTAGCTGTAACTCGCGTGATGCCTGTAGCCAGGTGCCTCTGACAGGCAGTGCTGGGAGGGGTGGCCCTGGCTGCTGGCCACCTGATCCAGGGTTAAGCTCGAGGTTAAGCTCTTGCTGGAGCCTGCGTGTGTGCTGGCGAACGGTCTGAGGATGGGTGATGGGTGGGTGCAGGCTGGTGGGTGCCCTCTCCCTCGCACTGCTGTGCTCCTGCTGGGGCTAGGAACGGGGGCTGGCTGCAGTCAGTGGCTTTGGGAAGAGCCTCGGGAGTAAATCCCACGTTACAACAGCATCTTCATCCATGCTGCCAGACCACCATCCCACTGAGTGTTCCTGGAATTGCTGCCATTGGGAGCAGTCCCCACAAATCACAGAATCACAGAATCATCGGGGTTGGAAAGGACCTTTAAGTTCATCAAGTCCAACCATCAACCTAACACCACCAAGCCCACTAAACCATGTCCCAAAGTGCCATGTCTACATGTTTTTTGAACACTTCCAGTGATGGTGACTCCACCACCTCCCTGGGCAGCCTGTTCCAATGCTTGACCACTCTCTCCGTAACGAAATTTTTCCTAATATCCAATCTAAACCTCCCCTGGCACAACTTGAGGCCGTTTCCTCTCGTCCTATTTGATAGCATTAACTTGCAGGTGTACAGAAACCAGCCTACAGTTACTGATTACTGCAGTTCTACAGCTTTGCATTGTAAAAGTAGTAACTACTTCTGAAACTCTACATATAGTATTATTGCTGCTGCTCAAGAACAACATAGGAGAAAAATCTATTATGCTTAAATTTTATGCTGCAGCTTTCCTAAAATACGTTTTACAGAGTTACTGGGACATACTCAGTTCCCAGGACGAGATGGGAAAACCCTGGACTTTGCTTCCTCTCCCCCCGTGTTCCCACTGGTTGGGGAAGGCCTTAGAGAGCCGCTTCTTGTCTTTCCCAAGACGATACTTTACTTCTTTTTCTCGTGTTTTCTCACCAACTGTTCAGCAGTTTGACTGGTGTTACATATTTTAGCTGCATTAGCTTCTTTGCTGGTTAGAAATGGCAGAAAAAATGCTCTGACCTTGGCCCGTGTGCTGAGAACAGAGTCCAGGCGCAAGTTTTTGTATCAGTAACTTCCTTGCGAAGGCTCCTGCCTCCTCCCCCTCCC
>NW_010512129.1:1356-1868 GCF_000687285.1 Phaethon lepturus
GCGCCCGCCCGTTCTCGGGGGGGGGTTTGGCCCGGCCGCCTCGGCAGCTCCTCCTGCCTCTTTCAAAAGAGAGGAAAGGAGAAGAGTAGTTTCTGTGCGGGTCAGGTTGGTTGCTTTCATGTGGGTGGCAAGTAGGTGCGTTAACTGGAAAATGAAATGCCACATGCAAGTATTTTTCAGACGATCTGCATTTTTTCTTGAATCGTCCATGTGTCCGTGTGAGTGTCCATGCGTTTGTGGGCACGTGTCGTCTTCTACGCGTGGACAGAAAGCGTGGGGTTCTGTACGTGTGTTCTCCTCTGGCATGAGCAGCAGCTCCATCCCTCGCCCCGGTGCCTGCAGCAGTCCGTCCTCAGCGACCGTGGAGGAGACGTGGAGGAACAGGCGTTCTGCACCGTCCTGTCCGTGGGCCGGAGTGCCGGTCACGGGGGCTGGACGGGGCTCTGCGCGCCTCTGCGCGGGGACGCCGCGGGGCCTGGCGGGGAGCTGGCCTGCTGCTTCTCGCTGCTCGG
>NW_010512129.1:1944-2739 GCF_000687285.1 Phaethon lepturus
GGTCTGGGTGGCACGTGTCCGGCTCAGGTCCGAAGCCTGGAGCCGTGGGTCTGTGGGGACCACGTCCCCACTCGGCCAGCTCTGGGCTTCGTCCCTGTGCGTGCTCGTACGCTTCCGAACGTGTGAGGTCATTCCATTTAGCTTGGCCCCTTCACATGGATTTAGCTTTCTGGTTTTTGGTTACTTGCTTTATTTTTATGTGTCCCCTATGGTCGGAGAGGAAAGTCTTTCCCTGATAATACAATCTTCTACTTGCAAAGAAATCCATTACTTCCCGATCTGCTCCCAGGTCCCCAGGAGCATCTTTAAATGGTTAGAAAAAAAATAGCAGCACAGGGACTTTTTTCCCCCTTTCTTGTTTACAGCACAGTCCGTGCCAACTGCCTGGTCCTCAGTTCCTGGCCGTTTTGGAGGGTGGCTTTGGAGGGGGAGCAGAGCGGGGCGGTGCCGGGGTGCCTGCAGCACGGGGCACCCTCCCGCGTAGCCGTGCTGAGGGTGGGACGAGGCTGGGCTGAGGGCGGCAGCTAAGCGGGGCCTGGGGGGCAGCGGTTTTCCCGTTGTGCAGCTCACCCTCCATTTTGCCACATTGGTGCTTAAACGCTTGAGTTATGACCCGAGCTGGAAGAGTTGCCCAAGCCCCCGCAGGGATAAGATGGCAGCCTGAGGTTAGCGGGGCGGCGTGCCTGCTTCCAGATAGCGGATGGGGCTCCGTGCGTCCCACGGGGATCCCCGGGAGCAGCGGTGATCTGTTTGCTCCCAGCCGCGCTGGCAGCAGGGCAGAGCCATGCCCTCGCG
>NW_010512129.1:2784-3323 GCF_000687285.1 Phaethon lepturus
TTGTGTCGAGGTGGGTGCTCGGCCACTTCGGCGGCTTTGTTCTGCGATGAGTGTCTTGCTGCTGGCTTAGAGGAGAATGCAGAGAACACTCTCAAGGCTAGGACGCCTAAAATTAGACGTGGCATCTGTGTTTTGGTTTGCAGGCGGGCTTAAAAGAGAATGATTCTTGGCTGCTTTCGTTCTTCGCCTGCTTGGCAGAGTGAGGCAGAGGTGGAGCAGACAGGGTGCTGGGCTCGTAAATGGTTGCAAAAGCGCCTCGGCTCCCTTAGGACGTTGCTGCCCGACCACAGATTTTGGCGCCTGTCGGTGGTCACGGGGGGAGCTCCCACTCCCCTGGGATCCGCCAACTGCTGCTGCTGCAGGGTTCTGCCCTCTTGTGTTTCCCAAGAAATGCTTTCAGCCCCCAAAACGACAAGTCTGGCTGTCCGTGCCTTGTGTCACTGAAAGAACTCACCAAGGCAGCTCTTCCCGGGGCCGTGCTGGGCTGGGATGCCCTGGACTCGCCGTGAGCATGCCGCCGCGGTTCATACCGGCACAGC
>NW_010512129.1:3351-4145 GCF_000687285.1 Phaethon lepturus
CCGCCCCAGCCTCACGGAGGTGCCGCAGTCCTGTGGCCGCCGGCAGGTGTAGGCAGCTGTGAACCGCAGGCGCACGCGGCCTCATGGCATCCGCCGGGGAAGGCACGGCCCTGCAACAGGAGGACCTGGCTGGACATTAGCCGGTTGCTGTGGGGTGCTAAGGAATTTGGCTCTGCCTTGCCTCTGTTGCTGAGATCAGAGCTAAGAGTGCCAAGAAGACCATAGATATGTGACACCTTCATTATAATTTGCATGTTTACTCTTTATGAGATGACTCAAAGCATGATCTGCTTTGAGGGCATGGGGAGATGATACTGTTGTGTAAGATGTGAAGTCTCCTCTAGAAAACAAGTGGTTTGCCAGGAGAGCTGAAGAGACATTCTGCAGATAGAGCTTATACCCGTTTCCAGACATAATACGGAAAAGTGTTTTCATGCCTCAGCAGCTGTGTCTCTGCAAAGGTTTGGTCTTGGTATAAACATGCCTAAAAATAAAACAATTCTGCCATTCAGCTACGGCTGAAGTTCCTACCTAGGCCAGCCTGGAAACCCCACCGCAGGCTCTCAGCAGCTTGCTGGGAGCAGGGCGCGGCGCAGGAGCTGGCACAGCTGGCGATGCACAGCCGCCGCGGCGAGTCCCCGCGTCCGGCTTTGGCGAGAGATGACGAGCGCTGCGGGGCCGAGGATGGGAGGCGGGGGCTCAGCTGCTGGATGTTGCTGTTTCTTCTGTCTGTCCCCATGCCACCGCGCTTTGCCGGGCTGACGAAGAGGGTGGTGCCCGCTCGGCAGCGGGGG
>NW_010512129.1:4207-5991 GCF_000687285.1 Phaethon lepturus
AAGGGCAGCGATACCGCCTTTTGCTTCGCTGCCCGTGCCAGCAGGTCTCGCTTGCGTGGCGTGCCTCCCCGGTCGGGTGCCTCCGCTGTAAGTGGCATTTGTGGTGGTGTCATTTTTCCGTGATGGATTCCTCCGTTGTCTGCCATCTGCCCGTTTTCAACTCGCGCTTCATCCAATAGAGAAATAAAAATGCAGAAATTGCGGCACTGGTTTCCTTAGCAATAACTCCACTGCCAAATGAAGTGAGGAAAATACTATATGTTTTAAATATCCGAGTCTGGAAGTGACTCCTGACATCCCTCAGTGATCCGGTGGGACTGTCCCGTTATGGGGGCCCTCGGTCTGAGGCCCGAGAGTGGCAGGGAGGGCTCCTGTCTGCAGCCCTCCTTGGCACCGACTTGTTCGTTGGTGGAGTCGCCGGGGAGCGGGGCTGTGGGACGGGGTCCCACGAGTTCCTGCGGGGCAGGTGCCGTCTCCGGCTGCAGAGCCGAGGGGGCAGCGCGTCCTCCGTAAGAGGAACGCTGTTAAGGACATGTTGCGAGCGGGGCAAGGTGTGGAGCCATATTCCCACTTTCTCGTCACGGGAGAATGTGGAAGCCTGTGCTTACTAGAGTCTGTGACACCCATGGGAGGTCAGGAGAATATAAGAGTGGGTGGTTCACGGGTTTTGCTGGTGGCTGGAGGAGGTCAGGCTCCCAGCAGAAGGCAGCACCTCAGCACCAGGCTCCAGAAAGCAGAGAAAACGCAATTTCTGCAGCCGGTTCAGTTCAAAGGCTAGTCATTCAAAATGGAGATCTACGGGAGTTGAAAAAGCCAGAAAATGTGGGAGGTTTTCTTGTAACCTGTGAAGAGAATGAGGCGTGGGACAGTGGTATCCAGCAGCTATGAAATCTTGGAGATCCCATAGAAAAGGTGTAAGAAAGGGTAAAAAGATCCCATAGAAAAGGACCAGTCCACAGAGTTTGCAGCTCACAGGTAAGCCTGGCTTGGCCTTAGTTGTCGATTGATTTGAAATACACTCTGCTTTGATAAATTCAGTTCTGACTTACTGGAAGAGCAATTTAAAATGTTCACATTTCCATTGAATTTATGGATCCATTTGAATGCAACTTGACATGTGTCACAAATAAAATACTAACCCAGCATCTAATAAATAAGAAATGTGTCACACACCATTTTCTATGTTACAGAGTGGAAAAACAAAAGTCATGACAAACCATATAATTGCGTCCAAAAAAAAAGCATATTTGCTAAACAGGAGAACTAACAAAAAGAACTGTCATCCTCTGCAGATGCGTCAGCGTGGCCCTATTTAAAACGAACACATTCTGCATGTTGCAAAGAGAAAATGTGAAGGTAGAGAACATTACTAGAGGCATCCAATGCTGCAGGGAAAATCGCTGCAAAAGACAGATGTAGAAAATATGAAAATTGATTATTTAAGTAGAGGGATCCTTGTTGCCAAATTAAATTCTGACTACGTTTGAAGTTCTAGATGACGTTGGTTTAAATCAGTCCACCTGGGTTTTCTTCCTGCAGTACCGTGTCGGGCTGTGGAGCTGACTGCAGGCCCTGCGGGCACGACGAGGGACGCCCTGTTCAGGCAGGGATCCTTCTCCAGGGCGCTGGCGAAGGCGAGCCCCTCCGGTCCCAAGGGACGGCTGGCGGGGTCGGCCCGGCTCTCGGAAAGAGCCGGCATGTCTCGGGGTGCGTCCCGGTGCGGGGCTCAGCGGGCTTGAGATGCTCGAGATGCCCAAGGGCCGGCTGCCCGGTCGTGCTGCCCG
>NW_010512130.1:0-1507 GCF_000687285.1 Phaethon lepturus
GGGTGACGCTTAGGAAGCGTTGCTCCCCCCGAAGCCATCTCGCCTGCGCGGCACTCGCGGCCCCGGTGGTTCACGTCTCGGCACTGGCCGCTGCCTGCAGAGGTGCTGCCTGCCCCTGCCTCCATCCCGGCGCGCCGAGGGCGTTATCCAAAACACTTCTCGTAACACTGACCATCGTTGTTTTCCTCTGCTTTTGCTTTGGCACCAGTACCTGTTTCCGCTGTAAGGTTATTTTGTCTCCCTGCGTGCTGACTTATGTAAAAAATGAGCTTTGGGGGAAGCTGTAAGCAGGGATAAATTCCATGCTTCTTTTAACACCCTTCTGTTTTAGCCCTGGAACGACTGCCATGCCAAAAAGGGGATTTTTACACCAGGCTGGTTCTAGGGAATTTGCAGGACCACGCTGCAGGACGGAGCTCGGGGCACTCCTGCTCCCCACCTCCAATTCATGGGTGGCTATTTTAATTAAGAGCTCACGGAGGGCCGTGGCTTTCTGAAGGCAGAGACGTTTGGCTGGCCCCTGCCCCTGCCCTTCTGCACCGCTGCTAGGTGGGCATCATCCTGTGGGGAAAACCCTCGGCCCCACAGCGGGGAAGGGTGATGGGGAACGCCAGCCGCTTTGGGGCACAGGATCCTGTTGTGGAGGTCCCAAAAAGGCTGTGCCCCTGGCCTCAGAGGTCCCGTCCTCTCCCAGCTGGAAAACCCACCGTGTTTGGGCAGAAGCAGGTCGATGGGATGTCTTTGTCCCCTGTCAGCCAGGTTGGGATGAGGGGGGACACAAGGCTGAGACTGCACAAGAATCCCTTGAAGGAGTAAAATAAAGAAAAACACCAAGATCAAGCAGATAAGAAACAAAAGGCAAGTTGGGCCACAGCCAAAAGAAATGTCTGGGGACAGAGCTGGCTTTGGTTAAAATCATTACATGAAAGAAGGAACAAAAGCTCCTAAAAGAGTTTTAAAAAATACATTTAGCGCCTGTGTATGTGGCCACACACAGAGGCACGAACTGGGGAAGGTTTTCTAAATACCAGCAAGCAGGCGGTGGGGAAAACCGTCCCAGCGTGTGGCATCCACATCGGCTGGTCCCCGGGGCGCTACCTTCCCTCAACAGCTATTGCCGCGGCTGCACCAGCATTGCCTGTGCCGAGGTACCTCATCACAAACCCAGAGTTTCACACCCCCTCCTCTGCCAGGTAAGGGGGCAAGTAACGGGGCTCGCAAACCTCTAGATTTGGCTCCATGGGCAGCAGATGCAATTTAGTTGTTGGAAAAGCGGCTGGAGAGGGGAGCAAAAGGCTGTGCCACCACCGCAGGAGCCCAGCTGCTCGCTGAGCTGGCGGAAAAGTGGGGGCTGAGGCTGGGATGGGGATGGTGGCCATCACCCAGCCTTCCTCCACGTCCCTGGTACTGGTCGGTGTCCCCCTTTCCCCCACCCTCCATCTGGGGCTGGGGGAGAGCCCACAGCTCCATCCCCACCAGGGTCTGGGTTGACTACGGCTGACATGGG
>NW_010512130.1:1527-7535 GCF_000687285.1 Phaethon lepturus
TGGCCTCGGGCGCACGTGGGGGGGCAGCCGCTGGGAGGGGGCACCAGCACCGCTCCGGTACGGATGTGAAGACGACACGGGGTCGTACCTGACCTGGAGCGCGAAAGCAGAGATGGGCTGGACTCCGAGCAAAAAGAGGTCGCAGGAACCATTCTGGGGTGCAATTATCCCAGGAACTGATGCATTCATTAGCTGTTTGCAGGTGATTAATAGTGATGTTATATCAGCTTCCCAAAAGGATGGGATTACCAAAGTGTTTTATCTCCCTCCCAGTTTTTGTCTCTGGAGGCTCCTTGAGAGCGGCTGGTGGCAAGGGCTGGCTGTGAGGGGCACAAGGTTTGCAGGAGGTGCCTCAGTGCAGGGAGGGGAGGGGTCTGGCCCTGGGTCTCCGTGCCGGGGGACAGCCAAGGACAGCCGTCAGGCACAGCAGGCAAGAGCAAGGAGGTGCATCCTTTGGTGCCTGTTGTCTGGCTAGTGCCCTGCGGGCCTGGCCAGGCTGCTCTGAAGGGTGTGAGGAGCTGCACAGGTCCACGGGTGACAAGAGCAGAGCAGAATCTGGTCTGAAGAGCTGGGAGATGTTCCTGCAGCGCCTCACAAGTCACCACCAGTCTCAAACTACTTTACATGAGGCAGTTGCATGGGCCAAAAATGTTTTCCAGAAGAGGGCACTGGAAAAGCATTTGTTGGCAGGAGACTGTGGCCACATCTTCCTGATGTTTCCCCTCCTCGCTGTCTCTCCAAGTAGGGCCCTTGCTGCCATGGAGGGACAGGGGATGGGGAGGACTACCTAGTTACCCTGTAGCTGTCGGTGTCTCCTACATCTTGCCTACATCAGCAACCTGGTGGTCCCTGGTCCTGCTGAGCAATGGGTCTCCTGGCTCTTGCAGACGCCCGAATTTGGAAGGAGTCCCAGGTTCCTGCAGCCAGCGGCCAGGCGGTGAGAGTTGCCCAGGGGGAGAGGCACAGGGTCCGCGGCCAGCACCACCACAGCAGCCGGAGGAGACCTCAAGTTAATGCCTGATGTTTCTTGGCTGCTTGCTTTCCCCCTGAGTCCAGCTTTGTGCTTCTTAAGAAATAAAGCCTTGTGACAGCTTGTGGCGGTGAGTACATAGTGTCTCCACTTTATGGATGAAAAAGTGGCGCAGAGGGAGATTCAGTGATTTACCTGGGACTGTGGAGAATAAAGTTGAGATTGGGGTGTGCCGAGCCGTGGACCTGTGCGAGGTGGAGGATCCTCCGCAGGCTGCAGGTGCAGGACACGTGCCTGGGGGACTCCTGTGGGGCTGCCTCCCGCTCTCTTGAGGCAGCACCTCCTGACTCCCCTTGTTTGTTGACCATTGCATGGAGGAAGAAAGCAATAAACTGTCCCTGTCATTCAAAAAAAGGCATTAGAGGAAACAATATATTTCCAGAATACATTTTTAACATCTTTTATTACACATTTTCTAGGCTTTTGAGTGCAGTTTCTTGTCACTCAGTGCTGCAAATGTGATGTTGCGTTCTTTCGAGTCAGAGCAACAAACTAAAACAGCTCCTAAGGAGATGGAGTGGCTGAAAACCTTGTGAAGTGACCAAAAGACTTGTGAAGTGACCAAAAGACTTGTGAAGTGACTGGAAAGCTTTGCTTTGCAGCTCAACTGCAGAAATGCTTACTGTTCTGTTTTATAACTTGCCTTTTTTGGGAGAAAGTAGCCCCAGTATGTTCAAAACGAGTCATTCACAGACACATGCCATGAGGTGAAGCACATAACTCTGACATTACAGCACCAGTTTTGTGTCTGAGGCTTTCCCAGTCCTTCACATTTACAGATTTGAGATTAGAAAAAAAAAAGAAATTAAAAAAAGTCAGTGCTCTCATATGCATGTTGTTAAAGATACTTGATACAGAAAAGTGTTTGAGTATCATCATCCTCTGTATGAGCTCAGCGCCCACCAGAGGAGCCAGCTCGAAAGATTTGGCTCTAGCACTTGTTATATTTAATACTTGGATTCTATAGGCAACTCATAATGGCATAATGGACTTTTAAAATACTTTGTATTTTAATAGACTCTTCATCTCCTCTTGCTCTCAACGAAGACAATGACAAAATTCTCTGAGAGTCAGGAAGAGCGAGAGCAGCTCTTGCAAACTATGGAACGTTACCTTGAAAAGCAGAGGTCAGCCTGTACTGTGGAATCAGTGGAGAGGGAACCATGGAAGTGACAGTGATTTGGTGTGTGTGGCCAGCAGAGTGCTGTTTGCACCAGAAAGTGGGGAGGCAATGGCCAGTCCTGCTAGCACACCACTGCGGTGTTCAGCCCATAGACCGCACCTCTCCCTCATGTAGAGGACTGTCTTCTGCCATGGTGAAGACATTGCTGGGGCCAAGGGGAGTTGCTGTCACACGTAATTCACATCCAGCTCCTGAGCCTGCCGCAGGCAAGACCTTGATTTACTCCATAAGCAGCCTGAGAGTTTGAGTAGGTTTCACGTTTTGAGTGAAGAAGCTTTTGGTGTTTGTAAACTTATCAAGTGTCACATCAAATGATGATCACTGACGATGTCAGTGCTGGATCTGACCTCTGTATGCGTCCTGTCTGGCACACGCTGCCGTGGCCACTTGGAGAGGAGATCACTGTTCAACATGAGGAGCAGCAGCAGGACCTGAAATATGCCACAATTTGTAGAAACGAACACTTTGCAGTATTGGTCATTTCTTTAACGCCCTAAGATCTCTCCCATGGATCAGATCTTCAGCTGTTGTGCAAACACAGTGAGATTACAGACTTGGCAAACTTGCAATTGCTGGTGGAAAATTCAGTGCATGATGTGCGGAGGTAAGGGATGACGGCAGTCCATGGCACGTGTTGGTGAGCACAGCCCAGCCCCGTAGGACTTTGTGTGTGCATGGTGCACGTACTGACATCTGCTCACAAAGGTTTGTCTTCTGGTTCATGTATGTCCAGGTGCAGAGCTCTGAGTACACAGTGACGTTTGGTGGTAAGAGTAAAGATGACCACAGAGCTTAGTGTCTTGGTTTTCACCACAGCCTTCTCTTCCTCTGATTTTGACTGTCTTTAGATAGATGAGTGACAGGAACGTGTAGGACATCTTTCCCTTAGAGTAAAACAAAACATAAGAAATTTATCAGAAGTCAGTATGGTTTCCCAGGGTTTATGGCAACAGTAGACTTCAGTTATCATCTCCAGCAGGAGGAACTGATGACATGAAGGGTAGATTGAATATATTTGATAGTGTATCAAATCAGGGCCCAGAACATTTGTAGGAAAAAAGATACAAGTGTAAAATTCAGAAGATTATAAACTCTGGACATGTTAAATGTCACAACTATTCGTTCTCTTCTGCATAATACTAGGTATATACCAGGTAGCAGACAGTTTCTCAGACTAGCTGAGAACATCTGAAGTTTTCTATGTCAGGGGAAGGGGAATAATACGGTATCTGGATCCTACCTTCCATCCTTGGAAAGACTGTCATGCAACAGAAATCTTTTGAGACTACCCAACAAAAGGTAAAAGACTTTGAGGAGAGAGTGTGTTGGTTCCTTACTTTTAATTTATCTTCAGGGGGATACAAGAGTTGCAATCTCACCTACACAATACCCACTGCAAATGGCCATGAAGCAGCACCTTGCAGATGAAAGCCTCACATTTTGGATTATGATTGCAGTTTAATTCAGGATTCGTTTAATCTGGTGAAGAGCAATTTAAGACATGACTAGCGGAAGGGTAGCTACAAAGATGGTGCAAAAGCCTTCTCAGTATTGCCAGACACTATGGCGAGGAGCAATGGCCATAAATTGTGACATTGGAGGTTCAGGTTGGACATCAGGAGAAACTTATTCTCCAGGAGAGTAATGCAGCCCTGAGACAGGTACCTAGTGAGATGGGGTGGTCATCCTTGGAGATTTTCAAGCTTAAGCTAGAAAAAGCCATGGCTGACTTGATCTGGTGCCTGGTGATTGTCCTGCTTTGAGTGTGAGGTTTTACGGGAGACCTCTTTTCCAGCTGGCATTTCTGACTCTATGTTCTGCATTCAGGTAAGCCCATGGGTGATGCAAACAAACCTCGTGACATTTTTCTGACCCAATCCATTAAAGATGTGAGTAGAGAGGTCTCTGCGTGCCAAGGACATGGCAGTCATGGAGGGATGTCATGATGGAAGGTGGGTGACCTTGGGTGACCACCCTTCCTTGGGTGACCGCTTCCCAGCTGCTGCGCAGCCCTGATGGTGGACCTGTGCTTCAGATGAGGATATTTAGGAGGATGGTTGGATACTCTCACAGGCAGGGGATGGAGACCGTGGTGCTCCGAGCCTGTTGCAAGGGGGAAGGAAAAGCGGAGACCTCTTTTTGGGAGGGGGACACAGGCCTGCCAGGCTTCTGCGGCTCCCTTGCTCCCTGCTGTCCTTTGGCAACTTGTGCAGCAAGTGCCTGAAAAGCTGTATTCCTCACTCACTTGCAAAATCACACAGGGGGAAGGGCCAAATAGGCGCATCTTGTGCACCAGGAATTGCATTCGGCGCTGCTGAGATCCTGTATCTGTTAGAGGCAGCAGCAAGTTGCAGCTGAGCTAGACTTTTACCTCCCTTCTACTCTAGCAGGTCAAATAACCCTCTGAAAACCTGAGCTTTGGGAGGGTCAAAATTCAGATCCAAATTTTGTCATCTGCTCAGTCCTTTCATTAACAAGATGGGCATAACTACTGGCAGCAGCAGCGGTTTTACGGGGTGAGACAGAAAGTTACCTGTCTCGATGCGAAGCCCAGAGGCACACAATGGCCTTTTCATTCCCCAAACACATTGAATCCCACAATTGTCCCATGGATGGGACCTGCCTGAAGTCAAGGGGAGCTCTGTGCATGAAGCGTTGGAGCAAAAGGAAGGATCAGGCCCTCAGAGGTATATTTTCATCATAATGTTTGAAGATTTACGTGTATAACTACGCAACTCAGGGTGAGACTGTGCCTCTAAGGCAAAACATATGAGCTCATATAAAGAATTTATCATTATAATAACAATTTGCATTTCTATAGAACCTTTGATCTTAGGATCTCAAAGTGCTTAACAAACACAAATTAATTAATCTTCACAACTCTCCTGCAAGGTAGACATGCATTATGGAGAGACGCTAGCAGCTAGCTTTCCATTATAAGTCTCATTTTAACTACCTCTTAACTTTGCCAAAACTAAACCAATACACACAAAAATTTCACAAGCATGATCTTGTCCTTGGGTAGGATCTTTTTAGAAATTGTGGGGCAAATAGGATAAGATAGTTTAAGATAAGTAGGTTAAATGGGGAGACCAGGAATATATCCCTGAATGAACTAATGCACATACTCCATTAGTCCAGAGGGGAGGGAAATGCAGAGTTTGGGATAGACACTTTGCTTCTCCATAACTTGCCAACATGGAGATTCCAAGGTGGTAAATGGTTATTCATTATTCACTCCATTATTTATTAAATTGGTGAGCTAGTCGAGTGCAGGAGGTGGCCTGCTTTTCTAAATAGAAGGGTCCTTCTCCAGGAGCCACGCTTAGCCCCAGCTATGAAGAGGAAATCACCGAGAGCCACGTATTACCTCCTTTGGAGAGCTACTCTTTAAAACCTTTGGGAAAAGGCCAGGTGAGCAGACCCGGTGATGGTCTGGCATCGTGGGTGGAATGTCACCTTTAAGGAGAACCTGCCAAGGACAGCCAGAGAGCCAGCGCCTGGCAGTGCGCCCGCACGAGGGATGGAGAGCAAGAACAGATTTCTCCTCTGCACGAAAAAAACCCAAACCCAAACCAAAAAAAAAACCCAGCTTGGGAAAAACCACCTCTCACTACTCAGAGCTGCTCAGACCTTGGGGCTCGGGCGTGGAGGAGAAAGCAGGAGTCTTTCCTGTTCCCTTCCTGCCCAAAACAGGAGGGCAAGGAGTAGGTGGACAGCGGGGCGGAGGCCTGTCCCCTGGCCGCGCAGCGGGGTTAGCAGTTTGCTCTGGCAGGCTTACGCCGATAGCAAATT
>NW_010512131.1:0-250 GCF_000687285.1 Phaethon lepturus
GGTCCTCCCCAGCTCCCTCCGCCCGATCAGTTACAGCCGCCTTTTCGAGGGACTTGAATCTGCTTGCCCGTTGCCCTTAATTTTTAGCATACCCAGATGAGGTTACTGCCCCAGCCCGAAGTGAAAAGAAATGTGGACGTTGGTGCCCTGGTATTGCTCTGATTTCTTCGGTTAGCTGAGCACAACTTTCTATTCGTGTTTATTCATGCAGTTTCTTATTGAGCTCCACGCCGCACTGGCCTGGATTCCG
>NW_010512131.1:301-3349 GCF_000687285.1 Phaethon lepturus
AGGCGGGTGTGCAGACTGGCACACGCACACACACGCGAGTCCAAAATGCAGAGGGCACCCGTGGCCTGTAGCCGCATCAGCACCCAGCAGAGAGCCCCGATACACAGAAGTTAGTAAATGGTGTATAAAAAAGGGGGAAACCAGCCAAACCATCCAGTTGCAAAACTGACCAAGGGATGGAGAAGGCAGGGAGGCGCGGGGCGGTGGGGGGGAGAAAGAGTTGGGAAGAAAAAGCACTACGCATATTAGCGACGATCGCGCTAAATATTCTCTTCTGGCACGGTAATGACGAAAGGCAGGGCTGTGGGGACGTAGCTATGATTTAATGATACTAAAGGGGTTTGTGTTGCTGTGTCTGTGGGAGGGAGGGTTGTGAGGTTTTGTTTTCGGCGCGGTTCTTTTTTTATTTTGGAAGCAAGGTGTTTTCAGACCAAGAGGCTTCAAAGCGTCTCGGCACCTCGGGAACTGCAAGAGAAGAAAGATGCAAAAGAGCAATGAATAAAGAAAAGGTAGATGTAAATATCTGGAAGCGTGTGGTTAGAACCGCCTGTCTGTAAGCGAGGTGACGTGCCAGGATCGGCTCTCCCTGCGGCAGGCAGGTCCTTCGCCGAACAGGTCGAAAAAGAAAGAAGAAAACTACACTGGAAGTCAAGATTTACAATACCTAAAACCAGACTGCGACTGACTTTAATTCCGGTCCTAGCTATTAGAGAGAGATTTAGCTCTACTGCAAATATTTGCTTTTTTGTCCCCATAGAAACATCATTAGAGGAAGTTCATTTAATAATAAGGTCAATTAAAGAGTATTTTTCCATGAGTGGAGGCAAAATTGCTTTCCTACTGGAACAACCTCTTTAGCAATATCTGGCAACAATAAAGTAGTGCGGCAGTTTACCGGAACACACTGATTTCCACCCAGGCCTGGAGGAGCGCGTGTGTTTGCATGGGTGTGTGTACATGTGTATACGGGTGAGCACACACATCCACACAGCGTGGCTGTGTGCACACTCTGATGGGATGGAGCTGGTGTATACAATGTCCACACGTACACCCACATATATATGTCGACACACATATACGTAGACATATGCGTGTTTTCAGATTAAAGTAGCTCTTGTAATATCTTGTAGAACACTAAATATTTCCTTTTAATATCTAAATAGGTCAGTAATACAGTTCAATAACATTGGAGGTGTCTATATATTCTCTCTCTCTTCAGTCTGTGATAAAACATTCTTTAAGACTATTGGGATTTTACACTGTAATTCTATTAAATAGTAATTGAAGGGTCGCGAGAGGCTATGATACAGGATCAGCAGTGTGTAAGCCGTCCGTTTGAACTTTAATTTGGAATCATAGGCAGATGGGATCACGGCCTCTTTGTGGTGCTTGCAGATTTAAAACTAGCCAGCACATGGAGGGAAAAAAAAACCCACAACCAACCCTGCAATGCAGATTCATTCATTAAACATGAAAGGTTAGTGCTAGAGAGGATAAACGTTCAGACGTCTAGGTAAATACAGAAATATACTTCCCTCCCCTCACTTCTGTCCTACCATAACCCCCAACTATCTCAGTTACTGATTTTCTATTGTTATTACAAATAACCTTCCTTTATATCCCCAGTGGGGATAAGTGTACCTGAATGACTGACTTATACCTGCGTCACAGTCTATCTGCGAAACTTTTATTCCACTTGCAGCCGAGGGGGAGGGGGGCAGTTTTATTTATTTATTTACTATTTCTCTGCCTCTTCCTTGCGCCTCCTTGGGCTATTTTTAAAACTCTTGGAAGGATTGCCGGAGCCAAGCCCCGCTTGTATAGCCGGGGACACGGCAGAGAGGGAGCGAGCCGTTTTCAGTTTAAAAAGGAGGAAAAAAAAAAAAAAGATTGTGGTATGAATTGATCCGCCCGAGCCGGGAGGCGAGCGAGAAAAGCCACGTTCCACGGCAGGAGGAGCCGTGGGTGCTCCTGCTGCGTGTCTCAGGGAGCTGCTGAGCGCGGCCGCGCTGGGTGTGGGTGCGTGTCTGTGGGTGGGTGTCCGTGGGCGTGCGTTGGTGAACTCTTAGGCCCGAGGACGTGGTAGTTCCACCTTATCGGAAAACAAAAGACTTTCCGACTGCGAGAGTCAAATATCCCCCACCCCCGTCGCCCTCCCCGGCTGTATCGTATTAAAAAGGGGCTTTCATTGTTTATTTCTAAATATTTGTGAAGCAGACAGTGTATGGGTTAACTTAATTAACACATCCATACTGTATATTCGTGGACCAAACGGTTCGGCGAATTTCTAATGCGATGGTTGAATGTGATAGTCATTTCTGTGTTACAGGAGATTACAGCAACACTGGAGCATTTCCAGATTGTAGATGGTTTTAGATGTTGAATTTCCAGATGAGTATTTACCATCATAACTAATTTAAGACCATTATTAAATAGAAATTCTCAGCAGGGCTCTTTAATGATGGAACACGTTACTAATTACAGAGTTTACGCTCTGTTTTGGCTAAGCAGTCTAGAGGGATGGGATTGTGCTCTGCATGCAAAGCCAATATTACTAACGAGGAGGCATCATACCCCTAACATTTCAATCATATTATTAAAGAAAGCCACTTCTTGCCTTATCTGCGCGAGGACACAGCAAGAGCATTTTGTTTACCGGGCTCCCAAGCTCTGGAAATAGCTGGAATAGAAAGCGGGAGCCCTCCCTTGCCTCCCTCCGCCCCACCGGCGGCGTGGCGGGCAGCCTCCCCTCCACACTGCACGCCGGGGGGAAGCGCAGCCAGCAAGGGCTTAAAGCGGAGAGAGCAGCTGGGGAGCCCTTCCTCGCTCGCCTCCACCCCCAAAAAAACCCCAGTCACGGGCACTGATGCCCACGCACCGGGCAGCGGCGCAGAGCTGGTGTGTGCGGGTGGATGCGCACTAGCGTCCCTGTAAGTAAAGGGCGCCTGGGAACAGCTTTGGTGTCACCCCGCTCCGCTGCCCGCCCCCCCCGGGACTCCGGCCTTTGCACGTCCCGGGAAGCGGCCGGTGCGCTTTACGCGGAGGGCG
>NW_010512132.1:0-7751 GCF_000687285.1 Phaethon lepturus
GAGGCACCCGCCGGTCCTCGTCTTGGTCCCTGCTCTTTGCAAACAGCACGCTCGCTGCCGCTGCATCAAGTTTTTCAGCCCTTTTCTACATTTTTTAATTGGTTCTAGATACCAGAAGTATTTGAGTGACCTAGGTGCAACTCCCGTTTAACAAGAGAGCCGGTTATGTATTATAAAGATGGTTTAAAGCGTAACTCTGCCGGGGTATACGTGCGTCGTGCCGCTTCCCAGGCAGCCTTGGGACCCCTTGGGTTTCCCCCGGTGAGCTGTGGGTCAGAACAACGCGTGCTGCAACCTGCCGCGGAGCCGACTAAACGGCAGAGCGTTGGATCCTTCTGCTCGTTTTCCACCCTACGGGCCACAGCCCGTCCTCAGGACTGGAAGGGCAGGAAGGCTCGTGGTGGCAGTGGAGATCCTGGCACAAGGCCACCTCCACCGCACGCCACCGGACGAAGCAGCGTGAACGGCTCCGTGCAAGGCGTCCCGAAAGCTGCCACTATTTGCTGCCGTTAACAATTCTGTTATAAACGTAACCTTTGGGGCAGCACTGCGAATTCCCGCTCGCGCCTAAGGAAGCGTCCACCCGCGGCTACAAAAGCCGTTCAGCGCGGAGGAGCGTGCTGCTGCAGACGGGCACGGCTGGAGAGAGATCAGAGAGCAGCCGTGGGAAAGAAGTTTTGAAAACCAAGTCGAGCAAGAAGGTTGGGGGGGGACCTCTGGGCACTCTCTGTCTGCGGGGGAAGGCACGTGGAAAGGAGACGTGATGGCTGTACAGAAACGCTGCAGAAGGGGAAGATTGAGAGAGCGCGGAGCTCAGATGGGTCTAGAGGCTGAGATCGAGGACCAGGTCAGGGGCTGGAGTGGTGCTGGGGACATACGGCTTTTACAGTAAAGACGTGTTTGTGAGCAGCTTTGTATAGGACACGCTGCCAGAGGAAGCTGTTGAACTATATCAGAAAGTCCTCTCTAAGGTTTGACTTAATGGCTCTAGTTACTCATAAACCAAAAGCCTCTCCATTAGCACCGGGGAGGATAATGGAAAGGTGTACAGGTGCTTGGGAGTCTAACCCTCTTGGAGTTTACTGACTGTTTTCAGAGGTAATTCATGCTACTCTTCAAAGGCATCCCCACATTGCTGCTGTCTTTGATGCTGGCAAACAGAGAAATTACTGCAGAGTGGAAGGGTGATGCCGTCGCGCCCAGCACGCTCGAGGTTACTGCACCAGAGCCTGCCAGCTCACACCAGGGTGTCTGGAAGCACATTTACTCTCCAGCCCAAAGACCAGGAGAGGGGTGGGGAACCTCTGCCTACGCACAAACTCTCCTACCCCTAATAGTCGGCCAGCAGTGCCAAGGGACAGCTACTGCTTCCAAAAAGCTGGGGACATGCATATACAGCCCCAGATGTGCCATGGCTTCCTCTTAAATTCAGGGAGGTATCGCAGCCCAACCTGGTCAGTCCGTAGCCAAGTCCCCAGGTGCCAGAACACCCTCGCCGAGGCTGGGCCACCCCCGTGGGAGCTGGAGGGAGAGACGACAGCCTGCTAACGGAGCAGGGACCACGACCTGCCAAGCAGGGAATGGGCAACACTGACGGCTGCTTTCTTCCCCCAAAATAGCTGTACAAACTGTTTTAATAAGAGGCGTGTGGGTTTGGTGTTGGAAGGACACACCTTCCTGAAGGAGAAGATGCCGATCTTGGAGAGACCACAGGCTCCCTTACCACGTGCGAGTTGGCTGTGCCGCTTCCTCCGGGTAAAAGTGGCCGAGGGAGGGGTGGAAGAGAAGCGTCAGTCTCTGTTTGTGGCTGACTTGCAAGTGTTCTCACAAATTTTCAAACCACGACAAAGGTTTGGGTGCCTGAGTCTGGCAAGAAAGCGTGTCCCATGGCAAGAGGGAGCGGAGAAAAGCTCCCGGTACCCGTCCACGGTGCAGTAAATCTCCTGAGCACCCAGAGGAGTGGCAGTCAAACCTTGTATTTGATCTGAGTAACTTTACCCTGGCTGTATGCCATGCGTCGAAAACAATACGTAATCCCAAGTCTACAAGATAGGATCCACCAACGGTTAAACAAACACCATTCATGCGGAGAGTAAAACTTTGAGGTTTTGTGTGGTTTTTTTCTACCAAAGAGTTTAGGTAATAATGTGTTTTGTTAGAACCAATAATATGGTCTTCACCACCAGCTGAATGTCCTGTAAAGAAGTCTGGGGAGCATAGTTCTCAGCACACCCAAAACAGATCTATAAGCAAATCCCAGGGACTGAGAAAAAAAAATTATGGTAAAGTTCAAATTCATCACATACAGATACAGCATCATCAGCTAAACCATGCATTGGGAAAGGAGAGGAGCAATTTGTAAACTGGATAATATCAGGCTGTCAAGGCTCAAAGTCAGACATTTGTTGCCCTTACGGAAAAATCCTCTAGAATTGAATGGCAAGTTTGTACCCTTCTTGTCATCTACAGGACTCATTAGCAGGGAGAAAGCAGTCATTGTAAAGTTGTTTGTTTGTTTTAATAATTGCCCTGCAAAGCTTTTGTGCACGTAACAGAAATGCACCGTGTTCCCCCAACCCAGACTGTGCAGGCTGATGAGTTTCTGGCTGTTTCCACGTTCCCATCACCTCTCCCTTTCTCACTCCTCTTATCGCCTCCACTCTGCCCCGTGACCAGGGTTGGGTAGGAGCCCCGAGGGCCAGACGTGCGTGTGTGTGCCCTGCAAAGCACCTCACGCTACAAAACAGTCTTCACCAGTTAATCCTTTGGATCTTTTCCCTCTATTAAATTCAACAGGATTTTTCCATTAATAGGCAAATGACAGCTCAGGGTTAGAGTTGTTTGCTCAGTGAGGGACCGTTTCCTGGCAGAGTCACTAGCACTGTCGTTCTCGTCGCAGCTTTTTACACGCAAGTCTTTGGGGCAGACAGCCGTGCTCATCTCCGCGGAAAGAGCAAAGCTAATGGAAACAGGCTGCCAGGTCACGCAAGGACATCATCACACGATGAGCCCCAGGGCAGCTCTGGGGGTAAGGCTGGTAGGGAGAAGGTGCAATGTCTTGACAGGGTACAGCTTTGTTGGTTAATGAAGAAAATTGAGCAAACTGTACTTACCGCAATCTCTGTTACTAAAATATCAGTAATACTTCCCAACACTGTTACAAAATCAAAGACATTCCAGGCATCTCGGAAATAATTCTGCCAAAGGAAAACACAAGGAGGATAGAGGGATCCAGGGGTTATTTTTTTTTTTTTTCAACACAGGCTTTTTTTCTTTGTTTTTAAATGTGCATCATGAAATATAAGCATTTCATGTAGAGAGGAAACAGTTGAAAGTAAACGAGGAAGGCACATACCAGCACACCAAAGGCAATGATCTTCAGCACACATTCCATTGAAAACATGGATGTAAACACAATATTCAGGCATTTCAACATTTCTTCATATGCTTCTGGAGCATCATAGAACTAAACCAGGATGGAAGAAAGGCTGTTACTGGAAGATCACTTACAGAATAAAACCTTCCCATCTGATTTGCCTGACTACAAGATTCCTGTTCACTTTAGTGCCGGATTTTGTCCTCACTTTAAGCAAGACTTGGGGTTACAATACAGTTATTCATGCCACTCCAGAAGCACACTGTTGTCTATGTGCTGTCATAATTGGGCAGCTGGAGATAAGCTCCGAGGACTGGGAGACTGTTGCTGGTGTACCTCTCCCTGTAAGCACAACATGGACCAGGAGGGAGGAAAGCCATTTTCCAAACCAGAGGACAAGCGCAGAACTGTGTTTTGTTCCAGCAGACCCTAAGATGACCCCTTGACTGTGAAGATACTCTACGCTAGGCAAGGGATAGGAGGGGAGTTCATCCACAATATCCAGCCACCTGCATCTCTTCCTGCTAAGGACCGTGGAACACGTCCCAGAAGCTTGATGCTGCCACAAATTTGCATAATTTCCCTGGCATGGCTGGATTTCAGACAGCCCCAAGAAGCAACCCTGCTCTGCAGCAGGAAGCCCAAGCTGAGCTGGGAGCTCAGGACCTGCGGAGCCCAGTTCCCATCCCACTGGCCATACGCTGCCATACAGAGCCAAACCAGCGCTTGTGCAGGTGAATCCCATTTGCAGTATCTCATCACAACTAAACCACCTCCCTTTGGGGACCAAAGGAATCTCGCACGGCATCTAATAATGACATCAGGCAAATGAGAAGTGGTGGTTGCTCCTGCCAATCTCCCCCCCAGCTCTCAGGTCGAGAGTACAAAGCCTCTCCAGCAAACACCACATTTGATAGCCCAAAATTACAGAAATTCAACAACAAAGGCAAGAGCCCACTAACCTTCATCATTAGGACAATGGTATTGAGCGCAATCATGACCATGATAAAATACTCAAAGGGAGGGGACACCACAAACTTCCACATCTTGTACTGAAAAGATTGCTTGTTCTGAGGCATGTAGCGGGTCAGCGGCTTGGCACTTATGGCGAAGTCTATGCAGGCCCTCTACAAAACAAAAACGGGATGAAAAGAATACAAAAGAAGGGCTGGCAGTCTCTTTCAGTCGGGATATTGCTGGGAGAGCAAGCGGAGCATTTAGTGGAGGTTGGTATTTCTAAGTGTTTCTCACACACGATGCGAGTACTGACTTCTGTAAAATGCAGCACGGGATCTCCAAATCCTGATCACTTTTGGACACTTGCTGAAATATTAAACCCCACAACACTCCTATAGCCTCCCGCAATCCTAGGAGACAGCCTTCCGTCACAGCCCAGCTCCTGGTAGGTCCTGATCCCTTTCCACTTAGGGAAGGGAGTTTTAAATCCACAGGCTGACTTCAGAAAACACTACCAATTCCTCCTGATATGTAATAATGGAAACCGGAGGATTGGTAAAGAAGTCATCTGTGTTTAAAGAAAAGTACTGTGAAACTGAGGCACGTTCTCACACCCAGCAAAACCCGTACAGCTAACAACATTTCATAAAACGTGAACTGAACTCAACCAATAAATTATCCAACAAATATTACTGGGTGAATTCTCAAAGACCCCCTTAGTTGGTTATTTCTGTTCACATGTTTATGAGTATAAAACTGCATTAAAAATTGCTTTCTACCTACAAGAAGTTTTAATTCTGGAGCATTTTCTCATCTTGGATTTAGGTAATTCAAAGCCTTAAATTACGCAAAAATACTTTCCGCTCAGTTGAAAAGTAATGTGGGTAAAGCATCTCTAAATATTCAGCTTTATTTTGGACTTCTTGTTCATATAGACAAACACGGCACTATTAATAATTGAATAAAAAGTCATCTCTTTTCATCAAACATCAGGTTCCAGTTTCAGAATAAATGAAGAGAGATGGTTCTTTGCGCAACAGGTCATTGAGGCTGTGTGACCCCAGATGAAGGATGTTGCAGATGCTAAAAACCTGCACGGGTTCAGGAGGAAACTGGATACACCCATGGAAGAAAGATACAGAGATGCCACTAACTAAAGAAGTACCACGTGCAATTCAGGAGGTTCCTGAGCTGAAAACGACGGTATTTTCTAGGGTATTAAAGAAAAAGCCTCATACATGCTTGCCCTGGTCTTACACCCTTCCCAAGACTTTTGGCTGCTGTCAGGAGGACATCATCTTAGCCAGGCACAAAACCAGCCTGGTGAGAGGAGCTTTCCTCTGGGGAGCCATAGCGATTGTAGTTCAGTTTGATTTCTGCTGACGGGCCTCTAGAAGGCCAAAGATTTGTCTCCTTTCACACCTACATGCTTGAGCTAACATGCAAATCTCTCTTCACTTTGAAGTGGAGGTGTGGCCCACAGGGGCGTGTGACAGCGCTTACTACCGTGAAGCATTCAGGAGCTCTCCCTGGTTTTGTTTTTGTGCAAAAGCTGAGACAGTCTGTGAATTGTTTGGTCTCTACACCACACACCCTCAGGTAACGACTGCTCTAAAACCCCCCGCGGCACAGGAGGGATGAGGAGTGGGCTTCCACCAGTATCAAGATACTCTGAGCCCCCAGGTGCTAACTCCAGATTCAGAAGATGCAGGTACCTCGTTTTTCTCAAGGCTGCACTCTGACATCACTTTATCTCCTTGCTCTTGGAAGGTGATGATGATTAACGCCACAAAGATGTTCACAAAGAAAAAAGGGAAGACAACAAAGTACACCACGTAAAAGATAGACATTTCCATTCGGTAGCCAGGGCTGGGACCCTGTTCCTCGTAGGTAGCATCCACCGAGTGCTTCAGCACGCTGCAATCAAGCGCAAAGAGAGAAGAAAAGTCAACGAAATCAATGTGAAGCACCAATGACACCCTGATAGTCACTCACTGGCCTTCACTCGTGTAGAGGGTTTTTCACATATGCTCAGGTCAAACTCACTCCCATCTTTATGGTTGGGAAAAAGTTTTCCTTGAGGATATTTTTAGGTAAACCCTTTCTGTTTTCACCATTCTGCAGAATGATGGAGGTTTGCTACACACAGATCCACTTATCCTCCCTGGCCGAGGGGAGAGGATACAGTTAGATCTGGCTTCTCTTCTCTGGTCAACAGGGATGGAGTAAAGGTGGGAAAAGAAAGGTATTGATGATCTCTGAGAAGGGGAACACAGTGAAAAACTGGAAAAGGGAGACTGATGCTGTACATTTTATTCTTTATTTTATGAAATAATTGAACTGGAGGACAGGGAACATCTGACATGGAGAAACCCTGACCACGAATTATACTCCACATGTCCCAGCAGAAAAGTGTGCCAAAATAAAGTCATATGCTGAACAGTAAATATAATTTTGGGACTCTCATACCCAGCATACTTTCAGCAGAGGTCACAATACTTTTACGCCTCATCTTCTTACATTTCCATTATCATTTTCACACCTGAGAAAGGCGAGGAAGTCCCAAAGACTGAAGCAAGCAAGCTATTAAGTACTGAAAATTGCCTAAGCATCCCTGTGCAAGCTCAGAGGAATGTCAAGAAAAATGCAGAGCACTGCCTGCTGATTCACCCAGTAATCACACACAGGGAAAGTAAAAGCTTAGCTGATAAAAGGCTATTCTTATTTCACAGGTCACCTGCTGTTTACATGTCCCTCAGAGCTGTGGAAAGCTGCTGTTACCTCCGCGATCACTGACCCTACCAGCGCCATGTACTCACGTTGGCCACCCTTCGCCTGTGGAGACAGTGAAGAGTGTGAGCAGAGCCCAGAGCACGTTGTCGTAGTGGAACTCGTATTTTTTCCATTCCCTGGGCTGCGCCTCCACCTCATTTTTTTCATAATCGAGGTATTGACCCCTAGGAAAAACAGAGATTCAGACCAAATGAGAGAATTAAACTAAATCAGCCATTTCGTATGACTCGCTGAGGAGCATCAAAAAGGCCCAGCAACAAAGTCCAACTGTGCTATGTATGAAAGACAAATAAAGAGACGGGCCCTAGGTTTTTTGAGCCATCTTGAGCCACGGGAACTGGAGCTGAGGTCTAGAAATGAAACGAATTGTAATCAGGGCACTCATTCATTAGGCAAAGCCAATAATTAAGGGCACGCTGGCCCCCAGATTGTCTGACCCCACGGAAAACTCTGCTGCTTGATGGGGAAAAGTCTCTGGCTCCTACTTCAGGGCTGGATCTAACACCCAAATGGGTCTTGCTCTGAGGGGCCGAGGGACCTGGCGTCTGGGGGACTCCCCTCCAGCCTACACTTTGCTGCAATTTCACATTTCTTTCTGTCATATATTCCTTGCTCTATTGCAAGG
>NW_010512133.1:0-289 GCF_000687285.1 Phaethon lepturus
CTCTGCTCCCCCCGTGGGTGTGTTGCGGCCCCCACGCCAGCTGGTTTGGCATTTCCCGACGGGCTTGCGGGGTGCTTAGAGCTGGCACCCCACTGCGTTATCGCTGGGACTTCCCTTTGGCCTCGTGTGGAGTCACCCATGACATCCCCGCGGCAGAAACCTTTCCCCTCTGACCCTGGCCTTTGCCCCCGAGTCAGAGCTCTGCTGGGTCCTGCCCCGCTGCCCTTGGTGCTCCCGGGGCAGGGATCGGGGTCTCAGCCCTACTTGTTCAGAAGGGTCCGCAACCCAC
>NW_010512133.1:320-2344 GCF_000687285.1 Phaethon lepturus
GGCACCCCACAGTGCTGTCCTTGCGTGTCGCTCAGCCACCTTCAACCCAAGCCTGCGGCGGGACAGTAGAAGTCAGTAAAACTCTGCTAAAACTCAGGCGGACTTCTGAAACCTCCAGCCTCGGCTCAGCAAAATTTCAGTACGCGGAGAACGTGACGGTCAACAGACTCCCACGGGTCCCTTTGCCTGCGAGGAGTTGCAGAGAGCTGGGGGTCAGCCCGGAGACCGCCTGGGGTCGCTGTCCCCCGGCGGGGGGACGGCCGGTCGGTCAGTGCCTTCATCTGGAGAGAGCAGGGGGACGCTTGTGAGTGCTTCCTTTAGCGAGGACGATGGGATGAAGAGGGGGAGAACCGGCTCACTTCGGAACAAGAACATTTTTCGCGTAACGCAAGAGCAGCTGGAGGGGCACTGGTAACGGCACGGCCTCTGATCCCACACGTGTTTTCCAACCCGTGCCCCGGGGAGAGGCACAGCAGGTAACCGAGGAACTGGCCTGTAGCGCAGTTTCGCTGCGAGTGTCTGTGCCTCGTATGTGTACGTGTAACATTTCAGCTACCAGCAAAAAAGCAGCTGAAAGCTTTTTCGGATACACAAATTTTAGATGCACAGATTTTGGATACACAGAGGAAGGGAAGAGGTGTTCCTTATCTTCTCCCACGACCCCATTTCTCCAGGGCCCTGCTCCCTGTACTCAGCCACGAGTGTTCAGTAATAGGATTCGAGTGAAAAACTAACCGTTCTATTAAGTGTATCTCCCCAGACAATAGCTGGATGGAAATATCTAGGTCCAAAGTGTGCCGAACCTTCTGCGCACCCAGGGATGGGCTATTTAAGGGCTGCTCCTTCCAACCTAGTAAAGAAAATCTCTTCAAGTTTCCCACTGAAGGAACTGCCACTGCTTGTCCTTGCTTCGCAGTGATGACTCCTGTGAAGCGCTGCCCGCGCGGCCGTTTACACGGTGTGGGCGTGGGAGGCGGTAGAAGGTGGCTGCTACGGGGATATATTGAAGCGAAAGTTCCAATGAACACAAAATTCTTCTCTTCCCGGATTGAAGCAAGATCAGCAACAGCAGGCAGAGGCTGTATACGCTAAATAACAAAGTATGCCGAAGATGTTGAACTATATCAGATTCTGGGTTTGTTGGATCTGTGTTGTTCCAGGTTATTGCAGTTTAACTCTTTGAGTGCTGCTCTGTTCAGAGCTACAAGCCCAGCTCTTTTGAAAAGCCTGCAAATTGTCCCGGGACCTGTTAATGACTTTAATGAGCTGCCCAGGAAGACAACAGGGATTTGTACAAGAGGCGGGTGTGGTGGCATCCTGAACGCAGCTGTTCAACTACAACAACATGAAGGACAAAATTGATTTTCCCTTTTACTGCTGAGTTCCACCCAGCTGCTCCAGAGTATGAAAGAGCTGTGGAGCAAAGCAAGGTCACGATTCTTAATTCCAAA
The DNA here is from genome assembly GCF_000687285.1 of Phaethon lepturus. NCBI lineage: Eukaryota > Metazoa > Chordata > Aves > Phaethontiformes > Phaethontidae > Phaethon > Phaethon lepturus. The sequence goes on from NW_010512133.1 coordinate 1,772, forward strand.
ACACTTTCAGAGTGCTACTACAAAAGCAAAATCCTGTCCCAGCAAACTGTGTGTGTGAACCTAGCCCGTCTTCTGCAAGCTGACAGGGAGAATTTCTGGCAGCTGCTGGCCTTAGGGACCTACAAAGCTCAGAAAAGCTCTCTGCAGAGCTCTACCTGAAAAGATGCTTCGAAGACACAATGCCAAACACTAATCTCCCACCCACCAGCTTTCTAGCTGTGTGATCTCTCATTCCTCCATCTCTGGCAAAGCTAAACAGGAGGCAGTCCCAGCAAACACTGTGGGAAGCGTCCTGTGCAGTGGTAGGGCACACATCTGGTGTTAAGATGCTCAAGGAGATACGGTTAGGAAAATAGCTTTTGTTCCGAGGGAGCAGCAGAAGGCCAGATATGGCAGTTATGGGCACACAGATTGGCAGCTAGCTCCTCACCGTGAAGGAGAAGCTGAGCCAGACATCTGAGAAGGCAGGGGGAGCACAATGGGAATGCTTAATAGCAAAGGAATAAACCTTGGCAGACATTTTAAAATGTTTTTAAACCTCCTGTTAAGGAGGATTTAAGAACTAGGCATGTG
>NW_010512133.1:2375-10302 GCF_000687285.1 Phaethon lepturus
TATGATGAATGTTAATACCAGCTCCTTACATACGATACTGGCCTCAAGCATCCCTGAAGGTATTTGAGGGACTACTGCTGTGGATATGATTTCAGTGTACAGGGGAAATCTCTTGCATTATTAAACAAATCATAGCCTGCATTGGCCTTTGTTTTGTTGTATGTAATGTGTAGTCAATGTTAGCCAGCTTCGGGACAGAATTCTGCAGCATGTTGCCATTTTGAAAATAAGTTGGAAAACTGTTGACTGAGATCCCCTTCATCATGACCCATCAAAGGGAATAGGGGTTAAATATTTTAAAATTTGGAAAAAAAAACCCCAACCTAAAGTTTTAAATAAATGGCATTTACCCTTTGTCCGTATCTGTTTAGCATAAACTATGGATGGAACATTTATACATTTGCAAAGTTAAGCATTTGATTTGACTTTTTATAGAAATCAGCCCTAATTACCTGTTCCCGTTAAATCTTTGCTTTACCAAACGTGAAGAATCAAAAGATTTACCCTACCTACCATCCACTAGCTGGTTTTATCCATGTATATCATAGATCTAGCTTCTGACGTAGTTGACTAAATAGGTGGTGTTCAAGCAAGAGGGATAAAAATCTGGCTTCTTTGCATCTTTTTCTGTTTTTCTCTGAGCATTCCCATCCTACAAAACCCGAACATTCAAAGGGTTAAATAATAAAATTCAGTGTTTTCTTCTCTAGGTCACTGGTCGCCATCCGCCACAGGTCATGCCACAACCAGCTAATGGCTGCTAAGTGGTCTGTAGGAAATTAGTTTACTGGGTCTCAAGCCAGACACTAGTTGACAGATGCCCAAAAATCAGTACTCCAGTTGGCTTCCTTGTTGGCAGTCACAGCAGGTTGGCCAAGGCCATGCAAATTTAGCAGTTCCCCGAGGCTAGGAGCACAGACAAGGCTGCTGCTGAATACTTTCCTCTGTTGTGAACGCCCAAAGTCTTCAGAGAAGGTCACAGCACAATGCTACGAATGCCAGTGTCTGAGCACCATGCTATCACCTCTAATTAATTCAGCTATCCAGGGAAGTGGTGGTAGTAAAGGTGGTAAAACGCTGCTGAAGACTCCCAGCAGAGGCAGCCCTGAGGTCAAGGAGAGGATGCAAGGTGGCAATGGGAGTCTTGGTCAAAGTTTTCACCCTTTGGCTTGTCCTGCACAGGAGAGCAGGCTGCAGAGCTGCCAGTCAGAATAAACCAATTTAGCATTCCCTGCAGTAACAATAAAAATCCAATCTCCCTTCCTCTTGGCCTTTTCCTCCTGATGCCAAATTTAAACAACCTTACTTTTTTGGCAGCAGGAAACTTCACAATTAAATATAGAAGCAGAGCAGACTTTCAGATGGAAATTACAGCAAGGGAACAACAGATGGCATTGTTTGCTGGGCTGGAAAAGCTGCATCTGCTCCTAGAAGAAATGCTAATGGGAGCTTAATTAGACATTCAGAGGGAACCGTACCCCATCCCCAGGACAACGGTCATGTGTACACGATCCTGAAAAACACAAGGAGGTAGATACAAAGTCATCAAAAATCCCCACCGGACCAAGTCCAAATTAAACGGATAATGTGATAGGGCAACCCAGAGACTGTCCTCGTGCTGAAATCCATCCCAGCCACTCAAAAACGTAACCGGCAAAGACTTATTTTATTTAATTTGCAAGTGGTCAATGATTTAGTTTTCTGTTTCAAAGCAAATAATCCTAGCGTTACACTGGAATCGGATCCTACTGACTGCGCTCTGGCTTTGAGGTGTGGCAAGATTAAAGGGTAGCCGAGATCGTTATAGCCAAGTACGGCAAATGGGGAGAATAGAGTCGGAAAGATCAATAACACACACTCTGCCCGGGATAACTGATGCCTCTGCAGACACACAAAGGAAGAAAAGAAGAGGATGGTGGAAAACGTTCCCTGGTTCATCCCCAGTAGGTGTTCAAGCACAAAATGAGTGCGGTGGTGTGCAACGCACGGTCTAAAGCAGAGCGCAGGACGTTGTTCCTCCCTCCCTCCCTCAGCCCTGCCAGCTTGCCCTGGAGGTGCCGGCAGGCCCGTGAGGCGCTGCGTGGCCTTGCCTCGGTATCTTCTGCGTGGGGTACCGAACAGCTGGCAGAGCTGTTTGCGAAACGAGGCTACCAAGTGTTCCACCAAGAGGCTGGCCTCAGCTGCCAAATGTGCCGGCACCGCAGGGAACCCCGTCGTGCTGAGGTTTTGCATTCCAGCCTCCATCTTGTTTTACTATCCTCATTCTCCCCTAGCTTGGGTCTCTGCTGCCAGCCCTGGCATGGAGCCTGGGGCTGCTCTGTGGGCCTGGGCTCACCGTGCCATTTCAGACGCTGGGGACAACGCGCACCTGGTGGGGAGCGTTAATGGGGACACCCTTTTGCTGGTTGCACACCCTGCTTCCAATAGCCCTGGGAACATGCCGCACAGGTGAATGAACGTGCAGGCCTTTTACACCTAAAAGGTGTTCGTAAACAGGGATTATTACTGATTTCAAACAACACTCTGGGCATTGCCAGAAAAATCACCGGAGAGCAAAGGCATTTTGGAACAAGTGACTTAGAGCTGCGGTAAGGAAAGAGTTTTCTTGGCACTGAGGCAACTTTCAGCAACGCTAAAGAGTGTTGAAGAGAAGTGTAACAGGATCCTCAAACATTTCTGCCTTCAGCACCATTCTGCTTCACAGGGATGTCAGATCCTGGTCTGACACAAACTTTGGGGGAACTAGAGGAGAAAGGGGTCTGCCTGACAAATGACTTTGCTGCAGATGCTGAAGCTGGAAGCACTGATCTTATTCCAGGGACTGCTGTGCCCCACCACCACCACCACAGTTTTGGGCCCCTGGCTTGGCTGCCTGGCTCTGAACAGCCTCCCATGGGCTGTGAGTGTGCTCTGTGTCCCATTAAACAACGTGACCCCCATCATGTCTCTTTGAGAGGAACCTTGGAGATTTGCTGACTGTAGCTCACTGACAGTAGATTTATGATGGCTCTAATTTGGAGGAGACTTCTCCAATGATGGAAGTGGTGGCTGTACCCTTATGCATTCTGACCTGGGGCTGGCCTTCTCCCAAGGACTGTATCTCCATGGTGCATGGCAGCGAGCAGGCACTGGGAGCAGTGGTTGCAGAAAGGCACCCATTGCAGGTCTTTAAGATCATGGAAAATCAGAGAAGGCCATGTGCAGAGGCTCTGCTCTCCTCTGGAGATGGCATGAACCAACCTGTCTTAGCAGAGCAGCAGCAGGCTGCATGAGTCAGGTCTTCCTATGCAATGCAAGTGGATGGATGGGTTGCCCCATTCTCTTCAGAGGCTGTCCAAGCAACTGTTCTCTAGCATTACCTTCATGTAGTAAAGGCTAAAACATCTAAGGTGTCAGAGCTGCCATCTTCCTGGTGTTCACTGCCCATGCACCAGTAGGATTGGAAGACCTAGAAGCCCAGCCAAAGGAGAGATGTCCTTATGCCATGAGATTGTGCTAAATGAGGCCAGCCTGTCAGCACAAGCCTTGGACTCAGCTGATTTGTGAGTGTTGAAGCTCAAGGGCATGGCAAATGGCAAACACCACAAGGTCTCAGCTTTCCAAGGACAGCTGGAGAGCTGGTCCCAGCTCATCCATGTGTATCAGCACATGGGGCTCAAAGCAGGACTGCTGCTGACCCAGTGTGAGGCTTTCCAGTGTTCGCGGTCTGGGAGCGGACGCAGGCTTTGGCTGGCTGCCTGGAGTTTAAATGTCTGGTTTAGACCCAGACTTCCTTCTGAGTGGTTCCAGAGGGAAAAGAAAAAATCAAAAAGCATTCCCAAGAACCTAATTTATCCTTCAATGGCCAGTTTTCTGCCATCCCTTGAATCTGAGAAAGACAGAGAAGGAAGTGTGATGCGGGAGCACAACGGGCCTCTTGGCTGCCCTCTTTGGCTGGGGGGGTACCGAAGGGAGCCAAGAGACTTCAGAGGAAGCAGCAAGCAGCTCCAGCTGGGCAGTGGTCCTGACAGCATCGTGTTAGCAGGAGGCAGAGGACAGACTGCCTTGCTGTGGATCAGCCCCAGTACTCTGTCAGTGCTTCCTATCCATTCCTAGGATTTGAAGGCTGTATCCCTGGGCTGTCCTTCTCCATCAGCCCAAGTTCCCGTTTTTTGGCAGGAGTAAGTGGAGGGAATGAAGAGGTGATCCCAGGAGTTCCTCAGCACCGTCCTTCCTAGCAGGATAGCATGTGTGTTGTTTTCTTGAAAAAGGGGTAAGTTATTCTCCATGTTAAACAGGGCAAGCTCAATGACTCCAATCTGGCCTCAACTGGGAACTTGTTTCAAAAGCTGGCCTGTAAAGACACATTTCCAACAGTGCCAAGGCTCAGCACCTGGGGCTTCTGGAGCAGGCTTTCTTGTTTTCTGAGAAAGGATTACCAGAAGGTGCATATATTAACCAAAAAAAAAAAAAAAGTGTGGGGGGGAGAACATTAACTGTTACTGTAGAGTCCTCTAGTGGTGAGCATTTCACAAACCACCCAAGTGTGATCCCAGTGAACCCAACTCGTCATTTCTATTTTTGATTTACACAAAAATGCATATACAAAAAATGTCAATGTCCAAGTTCAATACAACTATTTTAATTATTTATGAATGGTGTCAAAGGTAATGGTCCAAAATCAAACTATCTTCCTTCTCACTGTCCCACAGTTAGTCCCATCTGAATAGCATCTTCCATCCAAGGCAAGACAATATTCTTCCAGATGGGCGGGTTGAAACCCTATGCGCATTAAAAAACTCAGGGTATTGCCCACTCAGTTTCTGTTGGTACTGCTGCTCAGAGAAATGACTGAAGAGCAAGAACCTGCAGAATTGAATTATCGCCACACGTGTGCCAAAACATTTGCAGTTTTAAAATGCAGACAAAAACCGGATGGTGGTGCAGCATTATTGTGCTGAAGAGCATAGGCCAGCTCAGTCTCCAGCAGCCATGGCGGTGGGTTTAGAGGAGCAGCTGAGTTTAGATGAGATTTCAAACCCAAGTAATTTAAAGTATTCTCCACTATCCCCTCTTATGTCTCTTGCTCATGTTGCCCACAAGCCTACTTTATTTCTGTTCCTGTGCTCTATCGGTCCAAGGACATTGAACAAGTCTCACACAAAATCCATACCCAGCTCCGAGCAAAATAGCATTTGCAACAATTTGAGTACATGACAGAGGGGAAAAAAAAAAGTATTGCCTGCTGTGAGCTCTCTCTACTAAAGAGAAAAGTGCTACCCTTGACAGGGTATTCCCCTTCCTAATGAGGCCATCATGTCCATACCCTGCTTGCTCCCTTCAGGCCTGGGTCTTCTCAAATGTCATTCCGTTTCTGCTTCAGAACCAAGGAAGAAATCTTACAAAGGTTTAAGACTTCATAACAAAATATGCACTCACGTGCTGCAGCCAAATAACTGGACATTGTTTCTTTCCTAAGAGTCTTCTTCGCCCCCCCCCGAATAATCACCCATGAATACTGCTCTTTGAATTCCACCTTCTGCATTGGAAAAGCAGTATTAGCACCTGCTAAAGACAACCTGCTCGTCATTGATGGGCTGTATAATTTAAACATCATCAGAAGCCAAGAAAAAAAGGGATCATAAAATTGTTGGTAGACTGGGGGCTGCTGCCTCTTAAAATGCTGCTACATCCATGTTAACAAGCAATTCAGAGGACTGAAGCTTTAAGAATTTCAAAAAAAGGTATTTATCCTGTTCAATATTTGCCCTGTATTTGGATCAGCACAGAAAAATAATACACAACCATAATAATTCAGGCTGTAACATACTACAGACAGTCAGGTGGTCCAACACTCTGCTTAACACAAGCCCAGCTAGACCAGGTTGCTCGGGGACGTGTCCATCTGAGCTTGGAATGTCTCCCAGGCTGGGGATTCTTCCACCTTTCTGGCCCTTGTATGTAATACAGTACCAGATATTCAAATAACTCATGCAACGTTTCATCTTTCTATGTAGTCAGAGTCTGTGCTCTAGTTGCTAAGCTTTCCTATAGCAGAAAGCTGCCGTATTTGGTATGTGTTTGAATTTACAGGTCCGTTCTCACTGATTTACTTTAATTATTTTTCTTCAGGCCTGACGTCCCACCAGTAAGCACAGACACCTCCTGAATACTTCTGCTGAGAAGTAAGGCTTTAAGCTTATCCCTGCCAAACCCTCTGCAGAGCCCAGATGCTCACTGGTGTCACTGTTAATTAGACTGATTTCAGAAGTGCTTACTGTAAACTTAAACCGAGCTGCCAGCCACATATCAGTCCTGCCTGCCTGCATTAGTTTGTATATCCCCTCTTGTCCAAATCAATAATATTATGTACTAGTAAATAATAATGGTTTCATAAAGCTGAAGTAATAGAGATTTACAGTGTTGTTTCAGCTAAATAAATGAGCCCCTGGGGTCTGTTGTTTGGCTGTTGATTTTGCTATGTCCCATAGGAGGATTTCAAAGCACTTTCAAAGTGGCTTTTCACAAGGGGATTAACAAACAGACCATTGCCAGGGTCCTGGGAGAGCAGATATTGTTGCATCCGAGTGGGAGAGTTCCCTTTTTCCTCCTTCCCCTGTCTTCTCTACACTAGTGAAAATCGTGAAGAAAATACAGTACTGTATTCATGAAACCTTCCCTTTGCCTTATGCTGAATTCCAGTGACAATCAGAAACTCAGCTACTGACTCCACATTCAATTATCTTTCTCCTGTAGTTTAAATTTCTCCAATTTTTAAAATGGAAGACTTCTATCCAAAAATTGTTCACTGTGAAATTCTAACTAACTGGATTATTTTTTTCCTTTTTACAAATATGAGGATTAAGTTTCAGGAAAAGAAACTGCTCAGATACCAGGTAACCAACATGCCAAAACAACTAAACTAAATGAAAAGCTCTGGGATGATAAAATTCTTCAGATAGATAAACAAGACATTAATTTTAAAGACCAGGATGAAATCCAACTACTGACACCCAGGGCAAATCCCTTCCACACTCCAGGGAGAGGGAGACAGGAACCTCTTTCTCTAACTAACTGCTGTATTTGAGATGAACAGTAGTGGGTATCTCCTGCAGCTTCTGGCTTACCTTATCTTCCCACGAGAGACCAGAAAACCTAAAGGACGTGAATGAAAGCGCATATTTATGCACAAACAGAAGACAGATGTTCTGTGTCTCTTATAATGAATTTTCAGAGGCATCAGCTGAGGCAGCTGGGAAATGCATGGCCTTTAGAGCAGGATCCAAGATCCACCTTTCAGAGGTATCTGGCTGAGTATCTGCCTCTTTCTTCTCTTCCTCCTTCCTTCTAGGAATGACAGTCCATCATTTCATCTTGGGTTCTGCTGATTCCTTCCCTAGCCCTTTCTCTCCTTACTCTAATTTCATAAGCAAAATAATTATGGTAGAACTGTTCCTTCTTCTTTTCCCCCGTTACTCTGGGAAAGCCATAGGTATCTCATCATCATGTAGAGGGTGGTGGTGCCCTCAGCCCTGCTCTAAGGGAGGCAGCAGGCAATGCACCTTCTCTTCCTTCATTGTAGTGCCACTTGCCACTCTCCTTCCCATTCCTCTGCCTCCTGTTGTGAACTTGCTCCACATCTGAGAGGAACACCTACAGGTCCTGCAGGTCTACGTAGCATCTGCATGTCTGCATGTCCTTGGGAAAGGAAATGTCCCTCATTTTTGGGTGATGCTCTCATCTCCATGCTGTAAGGCATTCAGCCATGAACTGCCTTGTGGAGGGTCCCCTAGGAGAGGGGAAAAGATATATACTCATGAAGTCATAGGAATATTGGTTGGAATTGGACATCTGAAGGTCATACAACTTCCCACTTGAAGCAGGCTATTGCCAGCACTAGTCCTTGTCACCTGTTTAATTTTCACAGAATCACAGAATCACTGAGGTT
>NW_010512134.1:0-256 GCF_000687285.1 Phaethon lepturus
CAGCCTGCCCAGATCCCTCTGCAGAGCCTTCAGATTTATTGGAATCTGGAAATCGGCATGAATCAAGACAAAGATGAAATTAAAAAAAGCTTTCTTCTTGTGCTGAGGAGAACATGTAGGAGAAATCTCCTACCAAACACTGCACTAAGTAACACATGATCATTTATTTGGTGTCGTGGTTTAGCTCCAGCTGACAACTAAGCCCCACGCAGCCGCTCACTCACTCCCCCACGGTGGGACAGGGGAGAGAATCGGA
>NW_010512134.1:281-13004 GCF_000687285.1 Phaethon lepturus
CATGGTTTGAGATAAAGACAGTTTAATAAGTAAAGCAAAAGCCGCGCACGCAAGCAAAGCAAGACAAAGAATTCATTCACCACTCCCCATGGGCAGGCAGGTGTTCAGCCATCTCCAGGGAAGCAGGGCTGTCGTAATGGTTTCTTGGGAAGGCAGATGCCATAACTCCGAACGTCCCTCCACCCCTTCCTTCTTCTTTGTCCCAGCTTTATATACTGAGCATGACGTTATATGGTATGGAATATCTCTTTGGCCAGCCTGGGTCAGCTGTCTCAGCTGTGTCCCCTCCCAGCTCCCCGTGCACCCCCAGCCTGCTCGCTGCAGGCCAGCATGAGAAGCTGGACTGTTCTTGACTACTTAGCAACAACTCAAAACATCAGCACCTTATCAACAGTTTCTCATCCCAAATCCAAAACATAGCCTCACGCCAGCTTCTATGAAGAAAATTAACTTTACCCTGGCTGAAACCAGGACATTTGGCTATTTGGATTAATTAATATTTAAAATAATGTAAAAGATGCCTATCCTGGAACCTATGCATCCTTTCACCTTGCATTTCCCAGTTTTTCCTACTTCATACATGTTGATTAGTATCACAGAGCAGTCTCAAGGCATAAAAATGGGTTCCTTTGAAATTAAATTAAACTGGAAGATGCTCTTGCACCATGCCTTGCCTGTTCTCACACTAGACCTGAACCTACAGGGTCAGCCTAAAGCTTCTTGAAGTCAAACACCGAGATGTACATAGTGCGGCACTGAGCAATTTGGTCTGCAGACCCACTTCTGTTGGGCTCATAAAGCCATTTCAGACTTCATTCTTCCTACAACCAGCTCATTAAGAAGATCCTTGTGCTGCTCTGAGCACCATTAATTGGCATGGCTTTGCTGAGGAAGGTGGGAATACTGTCCCCTTGCTATGGCCATCGCCTGGAAGAATGGTGATCATTCTTCCAGTTACTTATGGCTATTGAGGCTATACATTTCTCTCCCTTGTTCTCTTCCCTCCACGCAACACACAGTAATAACTGTTTTTACAAAGGGGTCTACTGTGGTATCAAGTTTGTTCATGCTCAGGATTGTGTCACCTCTTCAAAACTGAGCTCCGCCATCTGACTTGCTGTCTGGCTGCCTGCAGTCGCTAACTGCTGGCTGACTACACCCTGCGTGAACTTCTCTGTCTTCTTTGTGTTGTTTAGATGCTATTCAGTCAGACCATGATTTCTTAACTGCTCTTTTCTTTTTTGTGAAGAAAGGGACAAGATAAGGAGGAGGAACTGATCAGCTTCCTTGATATCCTTAATTGTATGGACCCAAATCAAATCTCTTCCATTTTTTTGCTTTTATCTAGTGCAGGTATTGAATTAATAAAATTTCATTTTGAAGTGCTGAAACAAATGATTAGAGTGTTATTTAGCTATCAGGCACTCTTAAGGGTCATGGGATAATTAACGCATAATCTGAATTTTGAATTATCTATTGATATCTTTTATTCTTTTCATATTGCAAAAACTAAAAAGAACCTCCTCCCCCCACTCTTTTTTGTTGTAGGGTAGCTACATGAACAGAAGTGCCTTTGTGAATCCAGGGAATTTTATGATCAATCCTAACATGATATGCCATTGACATAACTAAAGACTGTGAATGCAAGATGACATTTGGGTGGTATTAGCAGAATTTATATTAAATTAGAAGAATACGAATATTTAGAATAATGTGATGTAGAATAATTAAGCAGACTTTTGTGCAATAGGTGCATGATTCTGCGATTCAACCACTTGAATAAGCAATGAAAAGGGGCTAAAAAAATAAATAAGAATGAAGCTTTTCTTCACTTGCTACTGACATATAAAATTGCAAAATAGCAAATATTATATTATTATAGATCTTTCAAGAGACTACATCAGTTTTGGAATGATTGCTGACTGTTACATTTGGGCTGAATTCAAGAGGGCACAGTATTTTAGAACCTGATTATCTCTCCTAACTTGCTCTTTATCTCAGTGGGTAGAATAGAGGTAATAATTAGAGAATTAAGCTTTGCTCACTCAGTCATGAAGTGCACAAATTCACTTGCTGTTTCATATTTATTTTCCAGCTGGAGGAGTTTAATTTATTTTGCTTTCTGCTGTGCCCACACCTGACCAACCAAAGCAGCTTCACTAAGGTCCCACTGATCTCTACTATTTAACCCCTGTATCTCTTCCTGTTGCTTTGCGAAGCAAACAGCTTTCCTCTGAGGCTCATGCCAGAGCTCTTTAGATACAGCTGCCAGTGGCTGCCATCCCCGTTGACCCTGGAATCTGATAGCACGTCCGTGGAGTATACTCACATTCCCTCCAAAGGGGCGAGAAAACTGAAGAGGAACGTAGTAGTGATGGCAGGGGCTGGTCTGCATTCAGCAACATGTAAATCTTATTCATATCCTTTTACCACTGCAGTTTCTCGTTGTCAGATTCATAGGTCACAATCATATTGATCATTTTGCTTTAAAAATCCAACAGCATTGTTTCTAACAGGCAGAAATAATAATTTTTCACTGAGTGATACTGATGAACAATGATAATGTGTTCTTTTTCATTATTATTTTCTATCTGAATCCAGATGTTTTCTGTGGTCCCTGTAGGCAAAATGCTGTCTGTGAGAAAGTCCCTGCAGGCTGTCACAATGCAATGTTATCTTGTGAATGGTTCTTTAAATATCTGCAAGGTCAGAGAGATTAAATATTCTCCTGGGAAATTCAGGAAAAGTAGAATGTCAGCATCACCTTTCGTCCAAGTGAAAAGTTAAATGACATTTCCAGTGATATTGATTAGAGCATCTTTGAGTGTCAAAAGAGAATGGTGATTTCAATATCTGCAACGAAATGCAAAGGTTGAAGCAGGAGACTGTGAGAGTAGACAGTATTTCATTTCAGAAGAAATTAAAGACTGCGAATCAGGAAATATCTTTCCTCAGACTGCTTGGGTGTCATCGTTGGGCAGCTGGATTTTTCTCTCTCTCCCTTTGCGCAGGTGAAATTGTGGACTGAGGGGACCATGTGCAATGCTACCACCCTTTCCTCATCTGAGGTACCTTCTTCCCTTGTCTCCCAGGCTGTTGTGCTAGGGCAGAACACTTCATCTCGGACACTCCTGTGCTGCATTGTCAAAAAGGACGCGCCAAGCTGTCTGTGAAAGTCACTACTTTTAAGGTACCTTCATCTCATTTCCATTCATATGTAAGACAAGTCACTCCCAGCCCCAGAAAGCTGGATCTGTGGCTGTCAACACAAGCTAACTGCTGTTGCATTAGAGAGATGACTTCTGAATATGCTGTACGATAGCCACTTTCACTGACTCAGGAGTATGTATGGAAGGAAGGGCATTGCCTCTCTCTTGACTGTTTAGCATATAATTTGTTTCACACCATGTGTTTCATAGAAACAGTGTTCCTACAACACTTCTTGCATTAAATAGTGCAGCAAAGTGAAAAATGACCAAAGGAGGTAACAATCAGGAGGAGAAGAGAAGGGAGAATGGTGATTTTCATCTGGGGTAAACTGGCAGTCAGCTGCACCGAAGCCCATGGAGGTATCCTGAGTCCTGCTGCAGATTCCCCAGCCAAGAGTCCATCTTACTAATTTTCGTCTGAAGAGATGAGAAAAGTACTGAAATAGGGAGTTACAGACTGTTTTAACTTGCAGAGCTGGTTTTGGCACCAGAAATGGTGGGGGTTTTGCCGACTCAGAGTGAAGATGACAGTGAAAGGATAACTAGAGAAAAACAGGCAGAGAGAAGAAGTGCTGAAACAAGGCTGCAGAGTACGTTATTTTAAAAGTGCTTTGTGTGTGTCCCTATCCTATGATTAATAAATGTATCTTATTCTTTTTGAAATACATTTTATACTGTAATTCTGAAGCAGTAAAATTGAAACAAGTGCATTTAACAATATAAAGAAATCATCTTCACATTCTAACTCGTTATAACTCAATTTGACTTCATTATTAATAAAGTAATGAAATAATCTTAATTAATGTTCCAATTTTCTGTATCTTTGCATAATTGGTAGACAATCTTCTGTGCACCGAGCATTTTTCAGTTTCAAGATTATCTCCAGGTTCAGCTCCCAGGCTCTCATTTGATCTTTTGTTGTCCTTCTTGACCTTAGTCTTCACACTCACATGGCCATTTAGATTCTTCTGATTGCAGCCTAAGAAAGAGAAGGGAGAGGAGGTTTATCTTTAGCCTGGCCCTTCTGTAAACCCATATTGTTCCTTTGCTATTACAGAAAGAAATTGGGGTTGTAAAAGTCTGCATTACATTGATTGCCTACTGGGGTTCAGGGACATAATGGATTTTATTTGATTTCACTTACACCAATGTAAATTAGAAGGAGCTGCATTAAAGCTATCAAAGGAGGCAGCTGCATTATACTGGTGCAAGTGAAATAATAAGACTCCTTGCCTCTACTACAGCAGTGACTTTTCCCCCTTGCTCTACCCTCGTCTCTGCTGTTGAGTTAAAATGGAGCAAGATTTGTTGCACAAAAATAGCTTTTCACATTCTTGTATGCATATCCAGCAAAATTTAGTCTAGCAAACTATCAGGGTTATTACTTAAATTTTATGCAGGGATCACTGCAGCAGAGGGATGTTCTTGCCAAAAGCAAAAGCTTGGGAACGAACAGAGAAGGGAACTGGCAGCCTGGCAAGATGCCATTTTTTGTCTTTCTTGATTTTCTAGGACTTCAGCAGTGATGCAAGTTAGGTTTTTTTTTTTTTTTTTTAGAAACGCAGATATTCTATTTATGACATGCAGGACACTGCCCTCAGAAACATTGATTGCAAGGGCTCTGATTTCCCAGGGTGGGTGTTGGCAGGTAGCAGGGTGGAGAGGTTACAGAGCTGCACAGGGGCTGCTGCCTGGCCTTGTCGAGTGGCAAAGGGAGACAGCATCTTTCAGTTCTAGTTTACTGATGGCATTAGAAACAGAAATGGGTCTCACCTGAGTCCGTGGACCTGTCCTCTCAGTCTGAGGAGGTTTGAAATCTGAATGTGGTTCTAATGGCTGGATTAAAATTTTTGTGTCTACAGGTAAGGCACGGTGTCTGGGGTTAGGGTCACCGAGGAGAGATGCTGAAGGGACTGGCAGAAGGTCAGTTCCAGAGGGTTTGCTTAGACACTTAGGGACACTTAGGACACAAATGTGTCCTATTAGTTCTGAAATATAAATGATGATATTGCATCTTTTGCTTTAAAAAATTCTGCATGGAGCCATATTGATTTCAGTACTGCAGAATCAGGAGCTGAAGAAATATGGGAATGTGGGCCCACATTTACATGAGCATTTTCTAATACTTGTAACAATGTGCAAATGCAATGTAGGGTAAGGGGTATTTTGTTGTTGGTGGCTTTTGGAAGGCACCCAATGTGAGAGTCATCTCTCCTAATTTTAGCTATCAAAAACTTGCGTATCTAACCTAAGACAGTCACCTCATCAATGGAGAGGGAAATGCATTCATGGCCAGCAATTAATCTAATTCTAAAACAGGGGCCTGAGATAAGTGATCTGAATGCCCCTCTAGAGGGATATATCTGACAAAAGACAGAGCACAGACAAGGATTGTACACAAAAGGCTTAATTTCAGACCTCTGAAGTTAGGGGAGACAAATCAATTCAGGGTCATTGATGATCAAAGATATTTAACAGGCGTGGAAAATACAGATGGACCTTGATGTCAGTCTATGTAAGAACAACTGCAGATTACAGTGGAAGCTGGTGGGCACTAAAGAACCAACAAGCTGTGGGCATATTGTGAAAAGCTTTCTGAATGCTTTGGCATTTTGGAATAGCTTATTGACCTTGACTGACCTAGATACCATAGTGATGATTAGCAAAAAGACACCTGGACAACATTTTGATGCAAAAGAAAGTGGAAAGAACTCCAAAACAGAGGTGGAGAGAGGGACGTCTTCATAGAGCCTAAACCACAGATGCTGAGGAACTCCTTGCTACCAGGTATTGCAAGGACCAAAAGAGTCTCACAAAGACATTAGACCAATTCATGGAGATTCTGGCAACTCTTGCATGCAACTAATTGTACTGGAAGTCCAATGCCAAGATCCAGCTCAGGAAGGCCCTGAAACCTAGAAGCTGTAAAGGGGAAATGTTTACTTCAAGCATTTCTTGTTTCCTCTGCTCTACCCTGACCACAGACTGTGGTTAGAGACACGGTATTGAAGCAGCTGGGCTTCAACTTGTTGGCTGTAAGACTCTTCTCATGTCCTTAATATAGCTTCTTAAACCCCAGTGGATCTATATCAGCAAAGCGTTTGGCTTCAGAGCCTCAGTCTCCAAGGAGGTTGCAAGTGAAATTGGACAGTGATGTGTCACAATGTTGTTACACAACACAGCAGCTCACAGAAGCATGATGCAAAGATAAGGATTTTAATGGTTTATAAAATATCTCCTTTGGACAACTTTTTGCAGATACTGTGGGGAATCACAGAACATGTTTCAGGTCTCTTATTTTGTTGGGAAATTATTGCTCTGTTTGTTGCAAAGCACCTGTACAACCAAAGAAAGGTAATCTCTACCACAGTCTGTTCTCATTCTGGGATATCTTGGATTTGTAACGTTGGGTAGTGACAATAAAGGAAATTAATCTAATCTCAAAGATTTTATATCACACAGCATGCCCTGTGAATTTTTTGCTATCCATTTGTAATCATCAGGGTTTTGTAGCATTGCTTTTGCTTGTTGCTTTTTTTTATATGGCACGTTAGAGGTTCTCTTAGCAATATACATTGTTGTTTGTGTTGAAAGGTGGATTTTCTCTATTTTAAGAAAAAGAATTCCCCTTTTGGTAAATATAATGGTTGAGATAAAATGCTTTTGTCAGATCTTCATAAACAATGAAACCAATGAAACTTTAATTGGATTTTTCCTCAATTTGTCACTACCTGGTATTTGTCTTTTCCCTAAAAGAATCTTAATTTGTGCTTGGGGGAAACCGACCTATTTTAAAATCCAATCTACCTCCTCACATAATATCAATTTTCTATGAATAGCAGTATTTATTGATTATTCTTCTTTAACTGAAGTGTATTAATTAGAGTGGTATTTGTGAAGTAGCATGGTGAATATGCTGTCCTTAAGCAAGATTAGTGTGATCTACAAGCTATTTCTCCTACTTGGTTTAATCACAATTAATTTTATATAACCATTTCTTATAATCCTCCACATACTCCAAGACTGACCACATGCTTTCATCCAGTGCTTCTTACTTTTCTCATGTTGTGAATGACAAACCAGGAAAGATTAAAAGCAAGGTATTCATGAATGACTTTTTTTTTTTCCAAATTACTGTTCAGCTAGATTTTGTTCACTGACCAGCCACATATCAGCAAAATACTGCCAGCAAGTTGACAGAAAGGAGGCTGATGAAAACAGTTGGAGCAGCCAGAAGAATGACTGTATAACCTTGCAGCTTTCATGTCATGTCTATCTTTCACCTTTTCCAAAACATAAAACTGTGGTTTGAAATACATCTGTAAAGATCTAGACCTTTGAAACATATATGCTTAAATCTGTAAAGGTATTTAGATGCCTAAGGCTGGACCACAATGGACATTTAACTCTTACTGAGATCAGTTATTGTCTGCTAAGATTCTGGCCCAACAAAATACTTAGCCACCTAACTCTCATTTACTTTTAGATGCTTATCTGCATTTAAAAACTTTGAAATAGTTTTAAAAGTGCAGCTTTTGTGTTGTGCTAAGAAACTGAATCATGGGAGATGAGAGGTCGGAGGAGGAGCGTAGGGCAGTGCTTGGGAGAGATGAGCCTGTGCTCTGCCTTGCACCAGCACTCGTGCTGCTCTGACCAGTGCCCACTCTGTTGGGGAAAAAGTCCTTTTTTGTGCATGTATGTATGCACAGGCAGGGGCTGAATTAGTCTTATGCTAGCTAAGAGAGCTGAACTGGGTCCCTGGGAGGTCAAATAGCTCCTCAGGGACTCAGACAAGCACTAGAGGAGGTAAAAAAGAACTTAGGAGTGTTCAGGGGACTGTGGCAATTTAAACTACTGTGAATTGTAGTCTTAAAAGTGATGCAGGGGTTGGATCTCAGGCTTGGGTTTAAAAAATCAGTGTAATTTTTTTTTTAATGTAGCTTTGCATCTTCAGGACCGGGCTGTTGCCCAGGACCACAGGCAGCCATCTGCTCTGTGATGTGTTGGGGTTGGGTATCTTTGCTGCCTGCGCAGAGAGCCCTGCCTAACTAGCTCAGGTACAGGCATCTGCTCTACAGATGTCTGTATTTTGTCAAATGGATCCTGAGGTCTGGCTCTGTGTTAGGTGGCTAAAGTCATCACTTGGATTGCTTCCACAAACACCAGTCATGTACTGCAGTGAGTATAATGCAGATTTCAGGATAAAAGAATCTGACAAAGAGAATAATGTGCAGGACTCGCCTTTTGTTTGCACTAAGCCTGACTTACATTACACAGATGTTAATAAAAGTGCCTTACAAATCTATTAAATGCAAATTAATCACAATTTAAAAAAGCCTGACATGTCCTGAATGATGTATGGTGGCTTTAATGTAAAGGAGTAAGGAAGGTGCCACTCAGGCATGCTCATCTTTTAAGAACAACAACCTGTTTCACATGGCAGCCTGCCTTGTTGAACCTGATTATAGCGTATCTCCGCACCTTCTGCTTAATCCAAAGCATGATTCAGAGCACTAGGAAACTGGCACATTTGCTCCCTGTCGCAGATGAGTAAATCAAAGAATGACCATTAACTGTGAATGTAGGATAAGTGGAAGGAAATGGTGTGAGGCTGAGCAGCACTCAGACACTTATCTTCCACCTGTAGCTGTGGTGAGAAGCAAAATCAGGTAATGACAAGAAGCAGCTGCTGGAGACTGCACACGGTACCATGTTAAGACTCATTGGCTCAAAGACATGTCTGGGCAACAAAAGCTAGAATATGTATACAGTGCTGAAAGGGAAAAGATGTCTTTTCCCTTCTCTTTCCCAAATTTGGATAGGATTTCTGGTTACTAAAAATAAGAAAACCAGGATAAACTGGGAATGCGATGTGTAACTGAAGCCTGTAAGTGGAAAATGGCTAGCACTGGATTGTAGTTCTACAGACAAAGGCTTATTTATTGCCACAGACTACATTAAAAATCTGCAGTGCACACAGAAGCCAAACTTCAGGTCTTGTCACGCTTAATAAAATATTGAATTAAGCAGAAGTGAAACTACCTGCCATATCTAAAAGATAGTCTCAATGCCCTTTCAATGCTTTATTTTAAGACCAAGTACAAAAGGTTTTCACCTTACCGTAATTAACTTTTTATCATTAAGATTCAGAAAAATTGAATTGTGTTGGACACAGGTCATCATAATGAGAATTTAATGGATCTGTATTACTATGCAAGTTAAGCTTTGAATATGTGCTAAATGCATTACATTACCATTGACCTATGCAAATTTCCATCTCTGCGACTCTTTTTCTTCACTGCTGCCGCATTAAGACCCCCTCTCTCTCCTCATCTCCTTAAACAATGATTTCCTCATTTTCATATTAATTGCATCAGTTAACTGAGATAATGCTCCCACTGAAATGAGCAATAGGATGAATCACTGAAATGGTGCAGTTATTCTTTTTGCTTAACCAATTTCACAGGACCTTCACAAAGAACTGCCTTAATTTGACTTTATATAATTGCTTATCATTAGGCACAGCAGCCCCATGAAGTACCTTTATTTATTTAAGTCTCATCTCTGATTGATGGAAAATTAGTCACTTGCATATCTGAGGAACACAGATTGTTCTGCTACCAGGCAACTTCGTTGTAGAATACCCTGGAGAACTTCAAAACAAGCAACTGCTAATGCATGCTGAATATAAAATATGGGGAAACAAAGTGCAACAGCTAATGACATCCAGGAGTTCCTGTAGAACAATCATGATGTCACAAAACTGCTTTACCTGCTCCTCACTACATTTCCTATGTGAAAGGGGAAAGAGAGACAGATGTTGTTCTAGGAGAGATTATACATCTGGCTGTAGCCACAGATGCCTGTTTTTGACACCGACGATGCCTGTCTGTCACGCAGTGTAAGCACTGAAGGTTGTAACATCCCTCCTTTTAAAATTAACAAAGCACCCTACATGGTTTGGAATTCAGTCAGAAAGCTTTAATCCACTTCTCGTTTTTAATATTCTTAAAGTATTTATTCAGGACAGCTCAAACGAAATGTTCATGCTTTTCTTCTTTGTAAGGAAAAGGGTGTGTGTGGGGAATTAAAATTTCTAAGGCAAATTATGCTGTTATCATCAACTGACATACTCAGAAGGGATCTAGAAAGGATGCCACCTCCAGCATAAAAGGAGCCATAGCATATTATCCTATCATGGGATTTGAGTTGAAGGATTGCCTCCAGGTCTCCTCGAAGCACACTGTGTACTTTTGTCCCTGTGGATGAGACTACCTGTCACTGAACTAGATATCAGCAGTCATTAAATCCATATAGTCATAATATTGTTCTTTCCACACATCAATACTGTGATTCATTTTTCCCCTTATATTTGCTCCTACTCTAATTCTATATGCAAGTCAGCTGTCTCCCTCCCCAGCAGAAGCCTCAGTTAACCTTTCCCATCTTGCCAGGCTGTCGTGGCTCCCGAACAGCACAGCACCTGAGTGTCCCCTCCGATCTATGACTCAAATCATCTGCAGCCACCGGTGCTTGAGTGAGAAAAAAACCTCCCAATGAGCTAAAAGCAACAGCAAAGAATTATACCGGCTATTTCTTCAGTGTGCTGCTCTTGGAGCTGTATCAAATACAAACTGAAGACAATATTGCCTTGGGACCTTGCAGTCAGAAGCATTAACCTTGGAGTAAAGGCTATTTTCAATTGTTTGGGAGGTTAAATTTTGGTTTAATTCTGTTCCTGTTGAAATCCCGGGTAAACGAAGAACATTTTAGATTTGCTTTGTCTCCTCTACTTTATCCCTGTCTAGGATACATGCAGGCAAGAAAGTGGGTCCTTGTCCTGGCCTGGCATTACACATGATCAAGAAAATTAGATTGCCTTTTGTGGAAAGAATGAGACCTTAGAAAGCAGCTTTTCATATTAGCAGTGAAAAATAAGTGCAACTTTCTACACATTAAATGATGCTTAGGCTCAATTACATGTTTGCAGCATTTCATCCTTCAACACAAACAGGACTTGCCCTGAGAAGCCCAGATGGGAAATATCTGTGTTTTATTGAGTTAATTTTAAAGTTTGGGATAAGCCCTGATCTCAAAATTGGCAAACCCTTGGTTCTGGCCACATAAAGGTAAATTTCGGAACTAATGCCAAGGAAAAAGCCTCATGAGCTTCCTTCCCAAATACTACCATCTTATTCAAAGTTACTTTGAAAAGAAAGCTTTTCCTTATTATTTGGCACACTGTCTTGCCTTGTACCACCAATGGTATCATACATCAGGATATAAGCTCAAACCCACTGTCTGCATAAGCACAACACAGGGTCCAGCCGAAGGCCAAGGATGGACTTGAGCATGCTTTGTAGGAAGGTGATGTCCTTATCAACACTTCCAAGGAGCCTTTGTGCCAGCTAAGCTGTCCCCATGCTAGCTGCCAGGGAATGCTGTGCAAGTCTTTGCCTTCCTCATGAGTTTTCATAGCTCATCCTTGCTTGTAAAACCATTTGCTGTAAGAAATCAGGAGAACGTTTCCCTAACTGAGTGCAAAACATGGAACTATTCCAAGAGGCAAGTATTTGCAATTAGGAGACATCATAGTCTTAGCTATGCTTAAGTACTCCGCTGTATACTGTCATTTATCTGTAGCTGCTTATTTTAGTCTAAAATGGCTAAAATTAATACAGTTGCAGGAATCTTTCCCCCACAAACTCTTAACAGCAGCAATAATGACTGTGTTAAATCAGACCTCATTGCAATGTAATGAAGCCTGACTGACATATTGCAGGTATGATACTAAGTAATTTCATAAATTATTAAACTGTAATTGAAAGTAATAGTGCAGATTACTTTTCGACACGCTTTAAAAAAGACCTTGGCATGAAAATAAGGACTGTAGCATGACTGACTGGAAATAATGATCAATACCTTGATTTTAAGAATGGCCACAAGTTCCAAGTTTAAAATTAGAACAGAAAAAAATTTGAATTTCCTATCACTCAGGCTACTCTGACACTTTGATTTCTGTTTAACTTGTAAGTAAAAAGGACAAATAGAAATATATTTTACCTCACAGAAAGGGAACCTCTAAAAATTTGATATCAGAAGTGCTGAAATACTGATGGAAAAATGAAAATTTAGAGAAAAAAATTAAACTTTTCCTAGAAAATTTTTAATTTTTAGAAACTGCATTTTCTCTCTGCAAGCAACCTCAAAGGAACCAGTTGCACTTAAAACCTTGGTATTATACAAATTGTATCATTTTACTCCTTCAGACATTTTGTGCTTCCTGTTTCACCCTGGTAAAAGGTTATTTACCATTATATGTGTTTATTTGTGCACATGCCTTATGAAACTAGCCATACCCTTGCACCTCTGCTCACTTAACTATGTTTACTCCAGATCTAGTGGCTTGATGCATTTAGGCAGGGATTTGAAAACAAGGTCAACAAACCTTTGGGTGTGTTTTTTGATTGTTTAGTTTCACAGAGTCACAAAATCACAGAATCACTAAGGTTGG
>NW_010512135.1:0-6450 GCF_000687285.1 Phaethon lepturus
CCTCCCCAGCCAGCGGGAGCTCTCCGAGGTGCTGGAGCGCCGCCGCCCGCAGCTCGCACGGGGTCTGCCGCGGTAACTACGGAAGGCGTTCCCCGCGGCACAGGGCCCGCGGCCCAGTGCTCAGCACATGGAACCATAGAACCATGGATTCATAGAGCCATAGAACAGTAGAACCATAGGATCATAGAACCATAGAACCATAGGATCATAGAGCCTGATTCAAAAAAGTTAAAGAAATTTAAACTCAATAACTTCAAAGTGTTATTAAGCAGACATCTTTATTGCAGTGCTGGATGAATGGGGGATATCTCCTCCTAACATGCGTGCGTTGAAACAAAAGTTCATCCTTTATATACCTTAAAGAATATTCACACATTTTCCGAGAAATCTCCACCTTCTTGCTTATCTACTACATTTACATAATGCTGGCGTTGCAAAACTACACTATGCATGCACGGGGGTCTTGGGTGGTTGTCGGTGGTCATTTGGGGAATTAGGCCTCTAATCCTTTTTCCCTTTTATGGTCACAGGTCTCTTGAGGATAATTTCTTCTCCTTGGATGTTTGCCCCTTCTGTTGTCCAGCAAAGCGGTTCCTTCTTACCATCCTTGTTTGAGCACTCCTGCCAGTCTGTCTCTATGCTCAAGGTTAAGGTATCTTCTCTGTTCTCTTTAATCTCTCAGTCCTTGCTCTTAACTCTTCTTTGTTTTAATTTTCATGAGGCCTGCCTTCCTCGTGATTAATTGTTTACACATAGTTAAAATGTTAGCATTGAGGCAAATACAGCCTAAGGACTATTAGAGTAAAACATAATCACTTGGTTATTAGGCTAAAGAATTCTATACTAAAGTTAAATTAATCATGTAATCAATAACCTTCCAGAAAGTACATATATTAAGAAATTTGCAAAACTTACAGTTGATTAGTTACACGTGCTAAAACCTTATAATTGTTTTAGATCCTTGTTTCAAACCATAGAACCATAAAATCATAGAATCTTTGGGTTGAAAGGGAGGTCACCTAGACCAAGCCCCCTGCAATGAACAGGAGCATCTTCAACTAGATCAGGTTACTCAGAGCCCCGTCCAACCTGACCTTGAATGTGTCCAGGGGTGGGACATCTGAGTTCCATGTTAGGGCTTTGTTTTTCCAGCTACCCCAAGAGAAGTCACCATCTCTCGCTGCCTTCTCCACCCTGGGGAAATGGGGATGATGATATTGCCTCTCTGTAAGCTGCTGGGAGGCTGGTGTCCAAGAAGCAGGTTTCAAGCCTGCAGAAGTGGCTCTTGGCAATCAAAGAAAGATCAGTTTTCAGGTTGTGAGTTGGATGTGTTTCTGGAACAGCAGAGAGCAACACGTCTTTTATCCTAGTCAGCCAAAACACTGCAAACAAGGAGTAGTTCCTAGAGTATGCAAAATACCTCTCTCTTACATTAAATTATATTTCAGTGTTTTTTAAATTATTTTTTACTTATTCTGTGTTGTACATGACATTTTAATTTTTCTGATATCTAAATATTTTAAATAATATGTAAGTCACAGATATACTATATACTGAACTCTATTTCCAATCAAATGAAAGCCTGGCCATCATAGCTGGTTTAAAAGATATTTTGGAACATTTACACAGTTGCTGCAGAGTATGGTTTCATCTTAACATTTCTTCATTAAGCTTTTAATTTGTTCAGTATTATTCTTCTTTACTTAGGAATACAATTTTTTCTTCATTACTAATTAATTGCTAACTTGGGTCCATATAAGCTGGAGGAATGTCTAAACTACAGTCTACTGTACCATATGTCCTCTCTGTGCAAAGCATTTGTAAAGGTTGTTCTACACATAGTTTTCCATCAATTGCCAGCCTGATGAATTCCTTCTGTGGACATCATTATCATGGAATAAAAATTACTTCTTCCAATATATCTTGCTGTATTTTGAATGTATGTTTAAAAGCATACAAACTTGGAGTTATTCTGGTAAAGTAATAACATTGATGTTTGTTTTCTGAATTAACTTGCAGGTACAAAGAAGCCCCAACAGTTGTTATAGTAAGTACTTAGTCTTGAGTATAATAGAAAAAAATACATTATTTTTCCTTTATTTAATATCACTGTTTTTGTAAGTGTTAATATAGAAATAGCTCAGTATTTTTCAGTTTTTCACTATTTTTCAAGCAAATCAGAGATCACCTCCACAGATCACCAATTCTAGTTTCCAACACATCAATGTGATTATTCTACTCACCTGTTGCATGTGCAATTCATCGTAACTTTTTTCCACCTTCAGGTTAAATCTGTGGGCTACGGTTAACTGTAAGAGCACTCTACTGTTGAGTAAAGCCCCTTCTGCACTACAAAGTCCCTACCGGATCCTTTAAGAGGTTACAGGTGAGCCATGCATGCATTAATACAGGCCATGTATTGTTGATCATGCTCCACATCAGTTTACAGAGACACAGTGTCTCTGCGAAGATCCATAAATTATTTCATCTATTTTCTTCACTTGAGTGATGCTAAACACACTTTCTGGATCTGGAAGTAGCTTCCTCTCCTCTATGAAGCAACAGCAAGCACCGACTTTTTGACCTTTTTAAAATTGACATGATGAATGACAGATACTTCCCATGTATCTCGGCATATAATTTGCATCACGCTGGTTTTGATCTGATGCATGTAAACAAGGGCAAAGCACTGCGGCACAAAGATTTGTTTTAAGATCAAGACTGTCTGTTGTGTTTTTATCCTAAGACAGCAGAGTTAGACAAGCAGACCTTGCAGGCGATTACTCTAGTCCTGTGGCCTAATAACACTGTTGCTGGCAGGAGGCCATAGGCTTTGTACTGACTTTGCAAGGCTTCAGGACTGAGACTTGTTTTGTCTGAGCTTTTCTTGACTTGTCTGTGGCTTTCTTTTTACTTTCTTTAGCTGTAACAGCAACTTCTCTAGTGGCTATGTCTAACTGCTTTACTTTTGCTTAACTTTGTATGGTACAACGATAGCTTTAATATGGATAGTGACAAGAAGTTATACTGTGTAGAATGAGATATTTATAACATGATGATGTGTGTAGAGAAATACAGACCTGGTATGACAGCAGAGTCCCCTGAAAATGGGGACACACGACACTGTAGAGGAGGCATAGGATGATTAAAAAAAGGGGCATGGTCTTGGCACTGGAGTACTCAGGGCTATAAAGAGCTCTCCAGTAGTCAGCGAAAGCAGTGCAGACCTGGGAGCTGGGCAAAGCTGGTTTAGGGATAACAGGAAGAACAAAGAACAAGTATGTAACATACATAAATGTCATCACATATAGTAAAATTGGATATAATGTGGAGCTGTAGACAAATGAAGAAAGAGCAAGGTGTAAAGGTGTGTTAAAAAAGCACATAAAAATAGCCCCATAATAGTTCTTTGCTTTGCTCAGCAAAGAACTTGTTGGAAAGACACAGATGACCAACTGCAGCCCCAAAATACACTGCAGGCTGGCACTGTCAACCCTAGGTCCCAGAGGGGCAGTGGAAGGGTAAGAACAACACCAAAAAAAGGGCAGACGGGAAGAGTGTGTCTACAAAAAAATGAACTGCATTATTATTTCTGATTTTTTTTTGGTAGTAGCATTCTTTAATTTCTTTCTTTTTCTTTTTCACATTAGCTCTCACCTAATAGTTCTTTGATTAGACTGTTAAGTTTTCTGCTATACTAATAATAAATTATGAGTAAGGTGTGTTTGTTTTTTTTTTTCCCAGAACCAAAATCTGTGCATAACATTAATAAATGGAGCAAAGGAGGCATCTTTTGGAAATTTGGATTTAACAATCTCTCCAAGGTCCCAGACGGTATCTGGCACAGTCAGAAATAGAATAAAGATATCCTGTCTCCCAGCCTGGCACATTAACCGCAGGACCATTCTTCCTGTTTTTGGTTTATTTATTACATTGAAATAATTATTATGCATACCGAGCTCTTTGAAAGTACATTGCTATAAATACTAGAATAGTGAGCACATTGTAATTTGAAAAATACTAACTCCTGTTTTTCGGTACATCATTCAAACCATGGATCCATTATGGCAAACCCCAGGGAATCATACTGCCATGACTCATGGTCCGATAATACACAATTTAGCACACATCAGCGCTATGACAAAGACAGACCTTGCATAACAAAATGACAAAGGTGAGTCCTGCGCAGCTGAACAATCTGTTTCTTTTCTTAAAACTCAGGGCTAACCCGCTACTTGTCAGCTGGTTACTAATAAATGTGAGCTTTCAGAAACACAGCCAACTCACGTTCACCTCCGGACTGCACACTAAGCTTTCCTGCAGGCCCTACTCTTAAGCTTGTTGAGCAGGACTCAGGTTCTTCCCAAGCTACTGAGATTATCCTGCATGCTTGGTTTCCTTAGACACTTTTGCAGTCCACTTTCTCCCCTCAACGTCCTGTAACGCTGCAGTGTACGATTATATCAACTTGTGACCAGAGACAGCTATTGTGGGCAGGTCCTCTGATGCTCACCGTCTATGCAGGGGCAAAGATGTTTTTTCTTTCTTCCATGCCACTGAGCATCACTAAAATGCCTGCTTGCTAATGCTCAGGGATCTACCTTCCACAGGGATACACCTCAGGCTTGTTGAGGGAAGTGTGGGTTGGGTAAGTCTCCTTGAGGAGCTGGAGTAGTCAGGCTTACCCGACTGAGTAGCCCTGCGTGTGAGCTGGAGCACTCTTTGAGAACTCTGAGGGTGGCAGAGCTGAAAGCAAGGGCAGTGCATGAGAAGGAATGAGTGCATTTAGCTGCTGCTTGGGCTTGCAGGCTGACAGGGCTGTCGGCTGGCAGTCGACAATACTTTTAGTGTACTGCAAACACAGTTCACCTGAAGGTTAATTTCTGAAGAAAAAGTAAACATGAAATCAGGAGCTGCCATTCTTTCTTGGTCTTGTTTTGGAGCACTTTTCTTGACTTTGATTTGACAAGCCTGAACCGAAAGTGAACTTCACTTTAATTTGTCTACTAGCTAACAACATATGTGAATTGATTTTCTGTTCTCCAGGCAGTTCCTACTGGTGCAAAAGCACTGACCACAACAGAAAATAATTTGTGGAGAGGCAAAAGATTAAGCTGATGGAGAAAATCATGTTCATGAAAATCACCAGCTCCATGTCATGGGCTGAAAATGGTAAAGGCATGCAGGAACATCAGCATTGCCTCTACTGGATGATTTCATTTGCAAAAGTCCTTGGGCCAGCCTTCTCCCACAGCAATAAAATCCACAAGAAAAAAGTTTCTCACAGGCCAAAAAATATGTCTCTGTAGCAGTCCTGTCCCAACATGAACATCTCCAGGTAGACTATGATGCACTCAGTGAAGTCAGTATAAAGTGCCGCAGTTCTATACTACTTTGCATTTACAAAGCACAAAGTGATTTGTCAACAAAACTTCTATTTGCAACTTCACAAACAGTGAAGTAGCTGGAAAGTATCTGTTTCCGTATTACATGTGAGGACACTGAAGTACAGCAAGATTCAGCAGTTTAGCATTATTTATGATCTTTGAAATAAAACCCAAATTCCACATCTTGTACGGTAGCCAACTCTGTGTGGTAGAGTGCTTTAGATACGGATTTAGGGACATTTTTCACAGACCTTCAAGGTACTGGGGACAATTCATTACACAATAGGTCTTCCCAAAACTCAATACATCCTCATCCCAGAGGAGCTTCTGCCTCATTTAAACCATCTTACCTTGAAGTTCACCTGGTAGAGAAAGCAACCCCTTTAACATGTGGCAACCGCTGTTAACTATGTCTGACTGAGACCAGCATCTGTAAAGATCAAGAGGCTTTTCAGTTAATTTTTTGCCCTTCAATTGAAAACCTTCTTTGCTTGTCCATGGTAGGTAAATTCTCATGGTTGCAAATGTTTTGCACAGAAAGGCGACACGCTCTAAGAGTTGAGTGGTATATTGATTAATCCTTCCTCTATTTCCTTTTTTATCCTTCATTTACCAGATATTTTAAGTTGAGAAAGAACAACACCTTTTGTGAAGAGGCTGGCAGCGTGCCACAGTCATGAAAGATGCCCTTGCAACTGGAACACAGAAGCCCGGTTAGGGACCCTGATCCCAGTTGGGGGCTTGGCTGGGATGCTTTAGGTGCCGTGACTAGTATTCCCGTGAAATACTAGTTTCAGACAGACACCTCAAAAAAACCAACCCCAGGCCCTGACTTTATCGTACTTGGTGTCATGACTCATATCGGGTGCCTGGAGCTGTGAGAGGCTGCGTTACCAGGGGAGCAGCGCTTGCCTGAGGTGCAGATGGCTGCAGGTTGTGAGGCAGTGGGGAACCAGGGCAAGTCAATCCGGACAACGACGCCGGCCCGGCCCGTTCATTCAGCCCCCGGGAAGCCGTTGTTTCCGTCCGCGGCGGCGAGGAGGCGGTCAGGACCCGGCTCCGT
>NW_010512136.1:0-262 GCF_000687285.1 Phaethon lepturus
CGCACCCGGTGGAAATCGCGCGTTTCTGTAGCCGTGAACTGGTTGGGTTTCCTTTAGTCTCTTATTTCTGTAATCTAATAATTGGGGCATCGTTAGAGATGTTTAAGCGTTTGTTATGATTGCAATACCACAGCAGCTCCTTCTCCTTCCGGGGATGGGCTGTGACAGCCCGAGCTGGGCCTGGTTTTGAACGGTTTGGGACCAAGGCCTGGCTCTGCGCTCCTGCGTGGACCGGAGGCGAGGCGGCCGATCGCAGGCCCGC